>NC_136507.1:109311891-109364391 GCF_053919585.1 Euprymna scolopes
TTTTCGGGGTTATTTAGTTATGTTGGTAGTGTAGAAGAAAATGCATGAAGGTTTTAAAGAAAGGTGTATTAAAAACTAGAGAATAAATTAAAAAAAAAAAGAAAGGCGATGGGTAAATCGCCGTTGTGAAATGCTCTTATGGTTGTCAATGGGTTGCAGTAGATTTATTTGTAAGAAAATTTCGTTAAAACATCTGAAACGTAATACGGAAATGAACGATGTAAAAAAAGCAGAAAATATTAACAATTGTTTATTTGGATAATTTAAACGCGAAAAAAAAATTGGGACGCTGAAAACGTACGCAGTAAAACAATACGTTTTATTGTCGCGTTGATTATTTAGTATAATATATATCGTATATATGAAACAGGTCGATGATTATATGTATTATTTGTAATCACGTTTTTTGTTCAATAAATTTAAGAAATTTGCTTTTCTTAGGACGTCCGTTTGTTCGAACAGAACCGGTCCAGCGATTTGTGTTTATTTGTTTACGCTGTTATGGGTTTATGTTTTTGTACGCATGCGCAACCGGAAGTCGTAAACCGGATGTTGGGTTACAACGTCCATTACAAGCTTATTTGAGTGTTATAATTATATAGATTATAAAAATAATTATATAAAAAAGTTTTTTTTTATTCATTATATAAAAATCTTTATTTATGAGGATTTTTGTTAATCCATTACGATTGATATATACAAACTGAGTACGTTTAAAGTAAATAATTAACCTCTCTCTCTTTCTCTCTCTGTCTCTCTCTATATATATATGTGTGTGCGTGTGTGTGTATGTGTGTGTACTTAATTGTTAAATCATTGGTTAATGATGTAGGTTAAGGTATGTTTGTCACTTTATAGGCATTTTAAGATGTCATTTCTATTAGTAAAAAATATTTTATTCATTCTTGTTTGTTTTTTTTAGTTTTGATCAATAATGCTTCTAAAGTTTCAACTTTATGGTTATTAGTAGTGTGTTCGAGTGTAGACGTGTTGTCTACTAAAAGTTTTCTAAATTGAAGTCGGAGACAAAAATGTTTATTAATGAAGTGTTTAGCAATAGCGCTGTCTTCAGAGCGATGCACAGTTATTCTTATCGACAATGTCGTGGTGGTCAAACCTATGTATATGTTTTTTCTTCTTCACTGTCAGAGACAGTCTTCCAATTAGCATTTGAATTCACGTAGCAGGTTTGTCCCATATAACAACACAGTCGATGGGAAGAGTTATTAATTATAATAAGATTCGAGGTTTTGAATTTATTGTGGAAAATTTGGAAACATTTTGGTAGAAAATACGTTTTTACTCAAACAAATACTAATATTCGTAATAATGAGTAATAAAAAACGTAAATCTATTGAATAAAAGTCTTTCAGTACATACATTTAATCTTCAATCCTGCTTGTCACTTGTCCACGTGGCCATCTTGCTTATGATCGTCCAGTCTCGATCTCTGCTTCTCTGATGAATAAAATCCTAGCACGAAAACACAACGGGTTTAGTAGTTTAAATGCTATTAAAAAAGACTTTTTTTTTAATTTTTCAGATGAGGCTTCATAATTTGTGCATTCATTCTTTTGGCGGACTGTTATTCTCATCTTTATAGTTGTTGCTTTACCACGATTTGACCAACTCATACTGTGGTCTTTTTCAGGTGATTAACCGCAACAGGGTAGGAGTTATGCGTCTTGTAACTTATCTCCTGCAATTACTGCTTTCCATGGTTGTTGTTGTCTCGCCACGTTTTGCCGCACTAATCCTCTGATCTGCTTGGATAGTATTAAAGCCGCTATCTTCAGACAGTGCTCACCTGAAACCTTAGCAACTCAACGCCTCTATCCATTGCGCTACGAACCCCGAAAGTAGGCCAAAGTGTGGTGAAACAACCACTATGAAAATGAGAATAACAGTCCACAAAAAAATGAGTGCATAAAAACTTTTATTTGTAAAGACAAGTTTTTTTTTTTAAAAGCAGGAAGAAACAGAATAGATTATTTCTTACAAGGAATATTTATCTAAATTTATGTTTTCTTATAATACATAACTACACTTAAATATTGTTCTTTAATCAAGGTTCGTCGACAAACGGCAGGTTTTGGTGGAATTCACTTCTGTTTCTACATTCTTGATACTTCTTGTCTTCTTGACTCCCTAGATATCAACTACTTGAAAAACACAGTTTCAAATTCAAATCGAGTGAACACGTGATCCACACTCTTACGTCATCAAACACATATGTTCAGCTTTTTATGTCTAGAGAACTGACACCTGACCCATCTCCTGATTGCTCGGTGCCTGGGTGTATTTTGCTCGCTGCCAGTTTATACTAAGAATGCACCTAATGACACACTCTCAAATTGTACACTAGTTGAACTAATCTCTCCCCGCCAGAGTCATAATATATAGCAAAATGATTTCTCCAGGAAGGAGAACATAAATTCCATAAATTTAATAGACTCAATCAAAATGATATTCGAATAAATATCCTCCCATAAATATATTCGATTTCATGAGGGAAACATCCTACGACGCCATCTTGAATTTAATTGGTCAGAATTATATATTTGCATTTTAGCCTGATGAGTTCTTACAGAAATGAAATACCTAACATTTTGCGTAATTTAATTGCTATATATATTTTTTCAGAATTTGTTACATAGCTCTACTTACATATTGAGCACTGTTAAAGTAAATACTGAAAATCATAAATAAAAACAAAAAAAACATAACAACATAAAACACATATGAACTTAAAATATTTCTCCTTATGAGATTTTCTATGGAACAGAAAAAAATAAAATTATATATAATTATTTTTTTACGCTTCTTATTTTTTTAGATGAGGATTGGTTATTCGCATTATTTGGATTTTTAAGACTACTATTTTCATCTTAAGTGTCATTTTCACAGCGTTTCGGTCGATTTAAAGCTCTCAAAATTCATATTAGAACTGTTTGCAAAGACCCGTGGCGCAACAGTTAGAGTATTTGGAAAAGTCAGTTGTAAAAGTAATATTCTCCCGAAAGGTTGAAGATTCAATTCAATTATCAATGTGGACGACCGAAAAATACAATTGCGAATTACTTAGGACCTCTATCCAGTCATGGCTGACGGAGCGAGAGCATACTACTCCTGTAAAGTAAATAAAAGGGTCCGCTCGAAATTCTGTCGAAATTCCCGAGATACGTCTGAAGAAGGTCAGAGGTTACGTTGTGAAAATGACACTTAAAATGAGAAAAGTTGTCCGAAGAATCCAAATAATACGAATTATTATTTTATATTAAAATATGAGTGAGTATGCATGAAATAATAATTCATCTCAATTTTTATATTTTTTTAACTTTTGAAATCACTAAATATTTGGTACACTATAATTATCAATAGAGAATTGTCTCTAAAATAATAAATATGAAATCTGCATAAATTAAAATATATTTAAGCGTATTTCACGACCGGGCAACACCGAGCAACCTGCTAGTTGAAATCTACAGAACATTGCAATGTTTTATTTTTTATAGCAATTTACTCGATTTGTTTAGTTAACATTAAACCGAATTAATGTTAATTGTTTTCTGATGTCTTCGTGAATGTTAATTGTTTTCTGATGTCTTCACCTTATTACAGACTAGCAGGGAAACTTCACATTGTCCGGGATTGAATAAAGATCAATGAATGTTTCACACTCCCATATTTTTATTCTCATCGAAATTTGTGAAATTGCCCATTTTTCAATTAAATCGATTGTCTGCTCTAGCTGGGGACTCATCGTGGTGCACCAAGAGGAAGCTTTACATGCCTCTCTGCAGTGACTTGATTCACAATACAGTGTAGTCTACATTGCACTAGTATGTTTATAGTTTTATATATTTCTATGCAAAGGATTTGCTAAAAACAGATTGACACTAGAATTTCTCACAACAACCCTATTAACACAAATAACACCGACAAACCTAATCAAAATAAATCTTATACAGTTCCCACCCACAATTCGCATGTCAACTACATCACAACACAAAATATTCAAAGTAGACCTTAAAATAGCAATGACTTCTAAGACAATGGAGAGTTGGACCTAGTCCAAAATAATATCTTAAAAGCAAACTTTTGACATTTGAATTAATAGTACTAATCTTTTTCTTGATTTATAGACAGTAAAATAGCAAATTATTTCCAAACTTCACATTTTTAATAATACAATATAAAATTATATTTGCACATATGTTGGGCAGCAATACCCTCATAGGTGGACCTATTATAGAATTTAATGCAGATTAACTAAAAAAGATTAACTAAAATCATAGATTAGAATACTGTTAAAATATAGTAATATATAGTAATTAGTAGTATAATATAGGAGCAAGATTACGCGTTTAAAACAAGAATGATCTCCTAAAAAGCTTCTAGACCGCAAGGACAAGTGGTGCAACAGATATAAGTGCTTGGTAATAATAAGTTTAAATGACAGTTTTTTGGAAGTTGAAGGTTCAATATTCACTGCCATTATAGAAACAGCGTTCCCATCTTTTGTTTATACGAGGGGTGTGCAATAAGTAATGCCCCTGGCCCACTTCCCAAAGCAGTAGAGCAACGAAACTTGGCACAGTTATTAGTCTTTCTCTATATAGGAATCACCCAGAGTTATGCATTTCTCCCATCGTTTGATGCAGCTCTGGAACCCCTTTTGTAGAATACCCCAGGTTGGTCCTCCAACCACGACGTGACTTCAGAAATCAAGGCTGCATCATCTGGGAAACGCTTTTCTTTCAAAAACAACTTCATGGCTGGGAAGAGGTGAAAGTCAGAGGGTGCAAGGTCAGGATAGTAGGGAGGATGGGGAAGGATTTCATAACCACACGCCCGTGCTTCTGATCTTGCGACATGTGAGTTGTGGACAGGAGCGTTGTCCTGCAGGAGGAGAGTACCTTTGCTGATCTTACCTCGCCTCTTGATTTTGATAGCTTCCGTTAATTTCCTCAAAAGTGAAGCATAATAGGCTCCTGTAATTGTGGTACCCTTTGCCAGGAAATCTGTCATCACTACTCCGTCCTGGTCCCAGAAGACTGTGAGCATGACCTTGCCAGCGGAGCCCTTGCCTTCTTTGGAGGTGGTGAGTCCAAGTGCTTACACTGCATTGACTGGGCTTCGGTCTCTGGATCATAGTGATGGACCCAGGTTTCATCCTGTGTAATCAGTCTTTTGAAAAACCCTTTGACTCATCTTCTTGGCACATCTTCAAATTCATCCTCGAGCACTCGACGCATTCTCGCTTCTGGAATCGTGTGAGCAACGTAGGAATCCATCTAGCAGACACCTTATGCATATGCAAATGATCATGAATGATAGTTTCCACAGACCCTTTACTAATCTTGACATCTTGGGCTATTTAGCGAATAGTAATGCGCCGATCTTTCAAAATGGCAGCCTCAGCTTGACGGACAGATGCCTCATCAATGGCAGAAGCGGGGCGACCAGGTCTGGGAGCTGTTTCCACAGACTTCCGGCCATGTTTGAATTCACGATGACAGCGTTTTACAAGGTCATATGATGGGGCATTATCACCATAAGTTTCTTTCATTTCATCAAAAGTCACCTGTGGTGTGCATCCTTTCAAATACAAAAACCAGATCACTGCTCGACATTCAACAGACTCCATTTCACACCTGAATCAGTTAAAATACCTGTAAAACAGAAACCACAATTAGTTCAGAGCTGTAATTTGCCACATACCCCGTGGAGATATAAATCATTGCACATGAAAAAATTCAGCTAGATCAGACAACTGAAAGTGGGTCAGGGGCATTACTTATTGCACGCCCCTCGTATAATCTTTTGCATTTGGATTATTTCACCAACATTGGAAGCAATTTATTGCATGCGGGTCTCTCCTTTGCAGATTTCTAAGATAACTCTAAGTCGAATGCGCGAGAATTACAGCATGCTCTCTCAAGTTTTGCTTCATCCCTGATGATGGCACATGCATGTTCAAGTATCTGATCAATCGACATCGCCTCTATGCTTGTGGATAACCTCAAGAATTGCTTTGTTCGAAATGGGAGTCTGGCTACAAATACATACGCTAAAATTTGTTCAAGCAACTCTCCAAACAAAACTGCCAGCTTTTTCAATGCCGCCCGGAAAACATCCACTATCTCACCAATCAATAGTTTCTAGATATGAAATGCTCGGATGAGGACAAGGTGTCATTGCAAAAGCACTGTTACTGCACAGCCTTCCTCATCATACATTTTGCTTTATCATTGTCGTTACGCTGCTGCTAAATACCCAGGGCTGCTTCCGTTTGTCACAGAGTAATGGGCAACTCAGTCTGATAGACTCCACATGAGTGATAGATTAGCTCCACTCTTTCAATTCGAAAGACGAATTCCAAGCACTTGTACCCCCTTCGACGTAAATACCCCGACAAACCCGACAAGCAGCAAAATCCCACCCCTTCACAGTTGAGATCCCTAGATGTAAGAGAGCCTTCTACTCCAGTAGTTTCTTCCCCCAGAACCGCTAGACTTTGGAATTCCCTTCCAGGTTCTTGCTTCCCCAACTTTACTGACATACAGAAGTTCAAGTGTAACATGAATCGACATCTGGCTGCCCAACTCCCCACATAGTACCCCTATAGCTTATGTCATTGATAGTAGCCCCCTACATCAAAGTGGCAATGTGCTTTGTTTGGGGTGAAAATTTAATTTTAAAAAAACATAGTCAAACATAAATGTGGATTCGTTAAACCCAGGGATCAGGTTCAGATGAAACATTTAATCGGTCATTATGTAAAAAAAAAACAACAGCAGAGAAAATATCGAAAATAGTTTTGTAAGTTTTGGTTTTCGTTCCTAAAAACGTTTATCTTTATTTCTCCTGTTCTCTATTGCTGAACGCTCGATGTGGTCCAAACACGTCACGGGTGAGGCGGGGTGGGGGCGAAAGAGAAAGGGATAGAAGTAATGTTACACTTTTGGCTCGAGCAATGCTGGATAACCCTGATAGTATATAAAAGGCAGTTGGCTGTTTGTATATTCGCTAAAAGTTGCAAAATGCACAACAAACACCCACAAAAGTTGGTATTTTTTTAATCGGTGTGATTCTGGAAAAATAATATCTAGAATTTAGAAAAACAATTAATTTTTATTTTATTTTTTTTATTTAATGTTATCAAAAGTTAAATCCGAATTTTTATGTTATCATATATAAATATAGACCAGGTAACGAATCAACATATTTAAAAAAAATAATAGACGCTATGTCGCCATTTTTTTTTTTTTAACTTTAAAGTATATGAAACATGCTTGAACAAAGTGATATACCTTGAACTGCGAGAAAATAAAATAACATCCGGGTCATTCCACACATGTAGTAAAAGACAACATTTTTTTTAGTGTCATTGGACACATAATATCCAAAATTTGAAAAAAATGGCCAATTATTTCGTTTGGTTGGTTGGTTGTTTTTGTTTTACGACATATCAACCCTTTTCAGGTTATTTAATGCCGAATCTAGTGATTTTGATGAACAATTTTTTAATAGAGTATATTTGTTTAGTTTTTTTATAAGTCGGTTTCTATTTTACCCATAGTTGGGACCCTAACATGTACTACCAGTCCGGGTCAGGGTGGACCTGGGAGCAATGGCAATTAAAGGGTGGTTCCACACTCCCCAAAGCCCGCGAGCTGGGGCCTCACCATCGGATATAGTTTAAGGTCATATCCAGGACCTATTTCATGTGGAAATGTTGTTTTGTTTGAAAGGGGTGGGGGTGGTGGGTCAGATAAAAAACCTTTTGATGCTGTTTACAAACCGCGCATACGTGAACCGTCGTTTCGTTCTTTCATTTTAAAAAGCTAAAATTTGCAACGTGATATCATCTGTGTCTTCATGTTCCCATCGATAACGCGTTTTTTCTTTTGATTTTTTGCTTATAAAATTTTGCTTTCAGTTTTTGCACCCAAGTCTCGTTTTTTTTTTACGACCGGGCAACGCACCCTCCCCCTCCTCCTCCTGCTGTCACAATTTTTTTACGATCAGGCAACGCCAGGCGCCTCCTTTTGTTTTAATTAAGAGAAAAATCCAGGTTAGGCTTGATAGTCGTACGTCGAAACAATATTATATAAATGCAGCTGTACCACAGGGGTCGATCCTTGAACTTTTATTATTCTTGATATTCATAAATGACCTCTCTGATAAAATTGTCTCTGAGATGGGTAGATTTGCTGATGAAACCACGTTATATAACAGACTTCCGGGAAAAACGAAAAAAAAACATAACTAAAGAAATTGCTAAAACTTTACAGGAAAACCTCCAGTTTGTAGTGGAATGGGGACATAAATGAATATTTACATTCAATGCTGCCAAGACTAAACTTTTTTCCTTTAATAATTGCAAGAAACCTTCTCGACCACTGATTGGCATGGCTAATCATACACAACCTGAAAGTACACCTCATTCAAGCCCTAACATTCACAGGTAAAATGATTTGGAACAAATATATTGAGGCCATTACCAAGGCTGCTGCAAAGAAAATGAGATCTCTCTACCGTACTAGAAGATTACTCATATCTAAGAGAACCTTGTACTGCTACAAAATCATTATTAACCCATGCGTGAAGTATTGTTGCCACGACTCGGCTAGTGCATCGGTCACTAGTCTCTTACTCTTAGACAGGGTTAAAAAAAGAGTTGTCAACCTCATAGGTCTCGCACTAGCAACCAAGCTCCAGCCTCTGTCCCATCACCATCTGTGCCTGTTTTACAAGTATTTTTATGGAATGTACTCTTAAGATCTCGAAGCACTTGTGCTCTCTCGATGGAAATAGCCCTCGACTAACCAAACAAGACGCAAAATCCCACCCTACCCCATAGAAATCGCTAGATGCCGGAAAACCTTCTACTCAAATAGTTTCGTCTCTCGAATTGCTAGACTTTGGAATACTTTCTCGGTTCCCTGCTTCCCTGACGGTACTGACATGCAGAAGTTCAAGTGTAATGTGAACACATATCTCGCTGCTCAACTCTTTGTATAGTATCCCTGTAGATTTGGTCCCAATTAGTTGCACCTTGCATCAAATTGATACTGTGCCTTGTTCGGAATGAAATAAAGTAAAAAAAAATGTAATGATCTGAATGAAATTTTACTAACATTACATTTTTATATTTATTATTAGTTGTAGGCGAGTGAAATGTAACAGAATTTTTTGTTTTACAAAATGTAAATTAGACTATTATAGTTTAATCTCTTTTGACTATTTGAAGTATCAACACAATTTCTCTTTATATCACTGTGAAAGAAAGTGGGGAATCGTCATTACTTGAGATCAAGATTACCAATGTGTGCTGCCCTATATCGATTGTCCAGCATTATGCATTGTACGATTACAATATTATGTTATTTATATTTTTAACACATTAAAAAAGACAAATGGGTTAAGCAAAGGAGAAAAAGATGGTTGAGATGAAGGATGTAAAAATTGGGAAGAAAGACAGAAAGGTATTTTAAAAAAAAAGGAAGAAATTTATTATTATTGTTGTTTTCACTTCGTATTTATTTTTATTCCCATGTATGCTAACTTTTGCATATAAAATGTCAGACTCCTGGCAGACGTTAGCATTATAATGGATGTGAAGAAATAGACAATCAACAGCGTTCTGTTTCTGCAACCCAATGTCAGATATTTGACATTTTGTCACCTTCAAATCCCTCATGTGAGAACGACCCTAAAAAAAAAGAAAAACCAAAACATAGATCTGTAAAAGAAAAACAGTTTCTGATTGCGAAAAAATTTACTGTATCTTTCCGCCCACATAAAGTCTGGGAGCTAATTAGAAGAAAAAAGATTTGAAAATGTCTACACGTTTTATCTGACGCGATTTTGTCGGACGCGAAAAATAGATTCGTTACGCGTGATTCCAACAGAACAATCATAAAACGGAGACTTTGTTAGATAGTTAATGGCGGATAGGCGGGAACTGAGAGATACAAACAGTTCTGATAGGTTAGACAAGATCACAAGATGGGAATCAGCTATACTCATTGTCCAGGTTTCGCACCCGTAGAGCAGGAAACGTAGCAGATATTCAAAAGTTGGAAGTCGTCGATCGGAGGTGAATGCGGCGCAGTCTCAGAATTGGTATTTCTAACCACGTCAAAAACTCAATAATTCACACATGATATAAGCTCTTAGACTTGAGGAAGTACTTCTTACTAGGAAGCTGGGATCGTTTGGGTACGCGCTTTGTCGTCCACTAACTAAACTGATTCGGAAGACAGTAGCATCAACACCGCTACCGGGATGGCGGAAGAAGTGTGGTTATCAACTGAGAACGATGCTCGCAACAGTAAAATCTACAGGGTGGAATGATAGAAATGTCGCCCCAGAAAAGAGAACATTATTCCATTTCCGTTTGATGAAAACCGGTTTTCTGAGGGTTTTCTTTTTAATTTTTGTTGCAGACTATTTACTAGTTGGCCAGTTGTGTACAAATTCCAACAGCGATACGAGCCTTCTATCATGTCTGAAAGTGACACAATGTTCAACGAGCGAGATCGAAGAAGCGCCGCTGTATAACTCATGCTCTCTACCGATCCAAGTTATGACAACAGGACCATTGCCAGCACCCTCAAAATGCATCGTTAGGTTGCCACAAATAACAGGGGTGTGCCCAGGCAGATGAAAACAAAGTTATGGTCTTTGGTGAGGTTTCATGTGAGGGCCACATTATGCCACCTCACATCTTCGAAGTCGAATTGAAAGTCAACACCAAAGTGTATCTGGATGTGCTGAGGGGTTTGATGATATAATATACATAATCAAGTTACCTGATTCGTTTATTGCGATAAAAGTTTTTAAATAAAACTGTAGGGTTGTTTTCTTTAGCGTGACAAATTTATCGTTCCGTCATGTACGTACTGAGAATGATGTTTTGAAATTGTTAAGGCGTTTGGTGAGTAGCGGAATGACGTCACCGGTAGGAAAAAAGAAAGACTATAAAAAGTGCTATCACATGAGAGACGTGGATGACATTCTAGAGGACAGGCGCCAGAGAAGACGATCATGTTAGAGACGTGGGCGACGTCACAGCTATAACAAGAAGTCACATGTGGCGGTAGAATGAAGGCATAAATATCGTTGTTACAAGAAAAATAGAATTGAGTTATTACTTTTTTTTTACACAGTGATCACCACTTATCAAGGCCTTGAAGCCACTCAGGGACAAGGGTTATTGCAAGTACATTCCGTTAGTGTGGAGATTTGATGAAGTGTTTACTTAAGGGGGCGGTTCATTAGGAATTTGTTAACGTTGGACTTGAAGACATCCAAGTTGTAGTCCGGTGGGAAGCAGGCAGACGGAACAGAGTTCCACAGGCGTGCAGTTCTAAGAAATAAGCTTTGTTCATGGAATCCGCGTTTTGATTAAGGCACAGATATAGAGTGGGGGGAATTTTTCACGGTGGATTAAGCTAGACGGGTGTTTTTCATGAAAGATTGGCGAGGGGGGACCAGAGATTGGAGTTCAGACGAGCACCTGCCATGGAAACGATAAAATAAGGATAGGCTCGCAACGTCTCTTCTGTGGGAGAGAGGTTGCAGGGTAGAGAAAAGGGCATCCCCCACTAAGCCACGAAGTCTATTTTGTACTCTGTCAAGGCAGGATAGGCTGTTTTTAGCAGCTCCTGCCCAGATATGGCAAGAGTATTCCATCCTTGGATGTACTTGGCTTTTATATAGATAGAGAATTGCATCAGTAGTGAGATATCTTCTAGAGCGGTAGAAGGATCCCACCATCTTTCCAGCGACCTTGGCAACAGACTTGATGTACGTGTTCCATTTCAGATCAGGAGTAAAGGTCAAACCTAGAAGCTTGTCAAAACACGGGGCCTCACCCAGACGAGAGCCATTCATCACAATTGATGCCAGATGGGGATCAGAGCGTTGATGATGTAAGGACAGGAGTTTGGTTTTGGATGCATTAAAGGTAACCAGCCACATCTTCCCCCACTGAACCACGCGCTCGAGATCAGAGGAGAGAGAATCAGAGAGAACTTTGTCATTTACAGCCTTTGATGTGTTTCCGTAGATGGTCGTGTCATCAGCATAGATGTCAACGAATGATTTAAGTATGTGCTTTGGGATTGATGTAGATCAGGAAGATTGACCCCTGAGGGACTCCAGCATTTATATTGCAGGCCTCCGATTTTTGTCCATCTACCACCACTCTTATGGGCCTATCGGAGAGAAATGATTTAATGATTGAGAAAACATTTCCAGTTGTCTTTTGTTCTTTGTGACATAGACTGCATGCAGTCATGCAAGCGTGTGTGACGTTACAGAAATATTAATTAAAAATAAAGATTAAGAACATAAAAAAACGTAATTAGAAGAAACTTGTATTATTTTAATAGATTCTGAAAACTACCATCACCGGCCGGTAAGTTGCATACAAAATTCCGAGAACATTTCAATTACATATTTGTTTGAACTTTAGGGATGATGTACCATTATTGATTTTCTTTGCATTATTATTCTAATCATGTTTTGCTAATGCATATGTGTAGCAGATTTTGCAAGTGATGGGCCCAAGAGAAGAGAAGGCACATAAAATTGAAAATATATCTATCCAAGAGAGAAAGATATTTAGTTTGGGAAAATAAATACGTCATTGAATGGGAAAGTCACACTGAGATTGGCCTTTATGAGAAAAGCAGAGTCCACGATCATCTGCACATAAGTTCTTATGAAAGGAAACTGTCTATGTAAGCTTCGATAAATATCTTGAGTGGCTACTATCTGGGTGATCGAATAGTTACCACTAGCAAAAGGTCAGGATTAGTCAAAGATGAAAAGCTTCCAGGAATTTGGAAGGGGGCGATCCTGAAGAGGATTATTAAGTGGGAGTTGGGACTAAACATTTACAAGGGGCAATTAATCTTTCTGGGAGCTGCCGAGCAGTTATGTCAATGTAGTAGGTTGGATTCCTTAGGAGTTCTTGGTTGAAGGACTGTGTCAGAGGGGGAGTTGTATTTTTACAGTTTGGTCAAGCAAAGATTCGGCAAAGTCTGTCATCTAACTTTACGAAGGTGAATAGTATATAAAAAATAAACATTGGTATTAGTTGTAAATGTTGGATATGGGCTCCTGCGTGAAAGAAGATTGTGTTCGCATTCTGGAAGCTTTGTATGAACGCGCCTTTAGCACGATGTAGGAATCAAAAGAAGCAGATGCAAACTTAGAAATGCGAATAAAGTTATTTCATACATATAAGCTATTGTTTTTGGTTCCCTACGACGGAGATGAATAAATAGAAGACAACACAACGGAGAAAGGTATGTTCTTTGCTTGTTAAATGTTAATGAATTGTATTATTATATGTGTTGCACCCCCCACACACACACACACGCGCGCGCGCGCACACACACACACACATTACACATGATAAACGCTTGTATTGATGCACACATGTAAGGACACAATTACACGCACATATTAAATATAACAATATGCAAAAGCAAAGTTGATTGAATCTAACAACTTTCTACAAGTGAACATGATTATGCCATAGGTTGACGTATCACGTTGACACACCGGTTCTCGCGAGAGCGCTGAAGTTAAGAAACTTTCAGCCTGGTTAGTACCAGGTGGGTGACTAATTTGGGAAGTCCAGCTGCTGTATGTAGGGGGACGTCGACACCTCCTTGCAAAAGTTGCAAAAACCAAATGTCCTCATCTTCTCTAACGGGGATATGCATGCGACTGCTTATAAATTTCATACTTCTCTAAAACTTTCTCTTTCGGAAAACGATGATTAAAGCCGCCTTAGAGTTGGTGCAGCACACACACACACATACACACACACACACACACACACACACAAGTGAAGCAATCGGTAAACGCACAAGTGTATGTTTATCTTATTCAACCCGCACAAAAAGTAAGGATGTTTAATATTATGTTAATGTTTGTATCTTGTGATTGCGATAACCGACAAACGGTGTTCCGTCTTAAGGAAATAAAGTCAGTTATTTGTTGTGCCCGTTTTATTTACACTACGTTATAGGTAGTATTTTTTCACACTACGTTATAGGTAGGATATTTTTTACATAGAATTAGACAACATTCACTTTCACAATAAATTAATATTTGTATTCTATGGCGCCGAGCTTTAATGCTGCCCCCTCTGAAGGGAGTAAAGTTAAGCACTTTTATTTGTTTCTTTCACAGTGTGTTAAGATCTTTGTCTTCGGTTGCATAAGATTCGTCAGAGATAAATAAGATTAGTGGGGTTTTTTTCACAATTCGTCACGATTTTGAGTCGCGGTACGATTTGGGCGTTGCTTCTTCTGAAGACAATAGAGTTAACCCCTTGTTTGTACTTTGATGTTGCGATAAACATATGCCTCTGTTCTCTCTCTCTCTCTCTCTTCCCCCCCCCTCTCTCTCTCTCTCTCTCTACCTT
The DNA here is from genome assembly GCF_053919585.1 of Euprymna scolopes. NCBI lineage: Eukaryota > Metazoa > Mollusca > Cephalopoda > Sepiida > Sepiolidae > Euprymna > Euprymna scolopes. The sequence continues at coordinate 109,326,350 of NC_136507.1, forward strand.
TCTCACTCTCACTCTCTCTTATTGTTTCCTCCTATCCCTCTCTCTCTCTCGTGTACATACAGGGAATAGATTTATTATTTATTGTGATGTTTTCCATATAAAATCATCAAGGTCTTCATTATGTGGTCACAGTAAGCTTCAACCCCTCCTCCTCCTCCTCCTCCTCCTCCGTCTGATAGGGTAGAGTTAGTCATTTGTTACAATCTTTTATTTTCACAATAACGTAACCTTTGTGCCTTGAGTCGCGTTAATTTTTAAACAATTTTCCACCAAGTTAAATACAGTTATTTATTGCATCCGTTAAGTTATTTATTACGTTATTTTTTTGCCTTGTGATTGTGATAAGTCTGAAAAATTTACCCCTGAAAGGTTAATGAGTTAATCATATTTTGCATCCGTTTCATTCACGATGCAATTTATTTTTTTGTTTGTTTGTTTGCTAGACAAATAATGCACCACCAACAAACAGGATCTTCTATGAATGCACACCTTCAATTATCTCTGCTCTACGAATCGCAGCCGGGTATGCGACGTGACTCAACTAGCGCACCACCACTGACGTCCTCTGTGACCGCGAGATCGGTATTAGTCTAAAGTTGAAAAATCAACTTAACTATTATGAGAAACGTCACAGCGTACAGTTGCGAGTGTTTTTAGACAACGATAGATGTTTAGTGAAGAGTCTTCGTTATGGAAACAAAAATACACTGTTTGACCTCGTTTGTTGTGACAACATCCGTAGCGTTACGGCATCGCATCAATTAAGGGTAAGATGGTGGAACGATGGAATAGCAACTCAGATGGTCAGTACGTGCTACGTGACGACGCTAATGTCGCGAAACTGACATTTAAATTTGAGTCACCGGGAAGCGATCAAGAGGTAGATTAGCGATGAAAGGTGCAGACCCTCTGCATAATGATATATACGAAACTTTTCTTCTCTTGTACAAGGTTGTGATAGTGCCAAGTAGAACCCAAATTCATTATTGCGGACCACACCGTAAATAAGTGGTTATACGTCGGTCCGAGTGTCAAGATTGCATAACTAGTGCATAATGTCAAGAGTCATATTTTCCTGGTCTTTATAGTAAGTTGAAGAGTTCATTGTTCTCTGTAAGGTGGTCACCACAACAATTTGTTATCGAGTGATGCATAAAAATGACCACGAATAAAAACTCCTCCTTACCCCTCTCTCTTTATAGATCTATCGATCGGTTCTCTAATATATTTTCTAAACTCGTCTAATTTAGTGACTAAAAGTAATTTTTTAACCTAAAATTGAATTAACAAAAATGGAGTCCTCTAATAATTGAGAGGGCATTTTTATTTTTCGTGCAGATGAGGACAACATAGACCAACCGAAGATATATTTCAGTTGCACTCATATTATCGAAGTGAGACCGAGTAGACACTGGAACAAATGTATTGAAGACATCATTGCAAAGGCTTCGGCAAATAAGGTGGGTTCCCTCTATCAAGCTAGAAAACTACTCACACCTGAGAGTATCCTATGCCTCTGCAAAGCCACCATGCATGAAGTATTGTTGCCACATCTGGACTGATGCATCTATCATTAGTCTCTCCCTCTTGGATAGGGTCCAAACAAGAGTTTTCAATTTAATAGGGCCCACTTTGTCAACTAAGCTCCAACTCCAGTCCCATCGCATCTCTGTGCCTGTTTTACAAATATTTTAATGAAATGTGCTCGGATGAACTCATTTCATTTGTGCCCCCTCCATGTATGTATCCACGACAAACCCGCTTAGCAACAAAATCACACCCCTTCATTGTTGAGGCCCCTAAATGCCAGAAAGCTTTCTATTCTAATAGTTTCTTCTCTTGAACAGCTAGACTTTCGAATTATTTTCCTGCTACCTGCTTTCCTGACTGTATTGATATACAGAAGTTTAAATGTAATGTAAACCAACATCTTATTAATCTTTCCTAGGCATGGTTCCAAATAGTAGCCCCTTATGACTAAGTGACGATATGTATTGTTAGGGGTGAACGTGAGTAAAAAAAAAAGCAATGCCACCGGTCGTCATAATATTTAACAAGAAAGGAAACAACTGTCAAATTATAAACTTCGCCGTTTTAGCAGAAAATAGGGTTAAGATCAAGGAAATGGGAAAACAAATACACGCAAATGAATATGGAATGAAGAGCGTTAATATAATACGAATAATCGTTGTGGCACAAGAAACAGTCTTGAAAAAACGTTGGGAAGAGAATTAGACGAAATTCGAATCAAAGGGAAATAAGTTGACATTTTAAGGAAAATCGTGAAATTCAGAAACCAACCATTATAAACTATGAACCAGTTATTTTCGACAGAAAATGAATAAAAACACGAAAAAAAAATGTTCACACGCGGTAACTGAAATTGCAACACAAATTTATAAACTGCCATCCAAATTGTATAAGTATCGACTGATATCACAAAATAGTCGTGAAGGTTCAGGGAGAATGGAAAGACCGAGGAGGAAGAACACTAACCAGGCCTCTCCTGGAAGAGTGTGGAGAATACTGAGATTTTTGGATTTGAAGAACAAAGATCGTTGAAAGAGAGAAATTAATTCTATGCTTTGCGATAACGTAAAGTCATTTGCAATCGTTTTCGAAATTGGTGGAGAGTACTACAAATTTAGAGAGGCTTCTCACTTAGACTGCAGAGAAAACCACAGGTTAATCACTATGATGATGTGTGTGAAATATTACGATGAACTCTAATGAGATAATAATAATAATAATAATAATAATAATAATAATCTCTCTCACGTACATACACGCGAAAACACACTAACACATGCACACATACACGTACACACATACACATACACACAGAGAAACACATACTCTTTCTAGTTTTATCTTCTCCACCGCAACATCTTCATTTTGCCTTCTTGCGACCGAGTGCATCAAATACCATACGTAACAAACAATCATGCTGTGTTAAAAGTAGTCATGTTGGCCGTGGATTCTGACGACGATACACACTCAGTAACGTACACACACACGCGCACACACATAGATACATAAAAATACACAAATGTTTACGGGCGCAAAAAGGTACCGTACCCGTACCAAAGCTGCACCAAGGTGTGCACAAGGTGTGTTGAACTGTCTACCTCCGAAGAAGGAAGTTTCATGGGAATTTGACATTCACAAACGGTCCCTAGTCGCACGTTAGGGGATATGACGATGTTAGGTTTTTGCAATTCTTTCAGGAACGTGTCGACGTCCTCCTATGTACAGCGTTTGGTATTCTCAAATTATCACTCATCTGGTATTGACCAGGTTCCACGTTGCTTAACTTCGCTGATCTAAAGAGAACCGGTGTGTCAAAGTTATGGACGCACATAGGTATACAAGGATGTTTTCACACAAGTACATACACATAAACATATATGCACACACAAATACCCATGTACACACAAATACCCACGCACACGCACACACACATATATATATATATAGGTGTGTGTGTGTGTGTGTATGTGTGTGTGTGTGCAGGACGTATAACTAAAAAACACACCCACTTGCTCACATATGATATGTCAGTGTTCACTTTCGCTATGTCGTTTTACGCCCCTCTCTCACTCTCTGTATATCTCTCACTCTCTCTTCTCACTCTTGTCTTTACCTCTCTCGTCTCCTCATATCGACACACACCCTTCTTGATCAATAGACAACGTATGGTCCAAATCCAACGCTACTAAAAATCATTTAATAACTAACTTTTTCACTTTGTCCTTTGCGTTTCAAGTCATTTGCTATGACTATTTCGTTTCCATTGATTATTACGATGACCGACGGCGTGTATGACTAATCTCTCTCTCTCTCTCTCTCTCTCTCTCTCTCTCTCTCTCTCTCTATATATATATATATATATATATATATATATATATATATATATATATAAAAGTGTGAATATGTGTGTGAGGACAATTCTCGAATTTGGTATATAAAGTGTTCAGATATGTAAAAAATGTTTTAATCGGTTTTCCTTATTTTCGGTTTGGTAAGAGGTCAATATTAGAAAAAATTGGTACGTGGAGGGTCATCAGACTTTTATTTGTTTGTCAATTGTTTGACAAAAGTGCATGCGTGAATCGCTCACGTGACAGATTCCTTATGTTAAAAATCAGTAGGTTTGAAAACACTTTTTAAAGATCGTGGCAAGCTGGTATAATGGTATTGTACTTGACTTACTGTCTCTAGGCTTTGGTTTCGATCGCAATTTGAGTATTTTTTTATTTACAAGAAGTTTAGTGTTTAGAAAAAAAAATAATAATCGAATACACATGTCTCGGTTTCTTTCCGTTTTTTTTTAAATTTATTAATTTATTTTTTTTTTTTACTTCATTACGTTTAATGCCTACGGTATTTCTGTTTATAATAAATAAGAAATTTGCAATTATTAAATTATATTTGTGTCTGTTTCACGACCGGGCAACACCGGGCGGCCTGCTAGTTTTCTATATTAAATAAAACAATAGATGTATGTGTTATTGCCTGTCTGTGTGTTTGTGTGTAAATATTTAGCCGATAAACTCTTAAACTACGTGTCATGTAACACTGAAATTAACAGGAAATAGTTATTATATACCAAAGATGATTTGTAACGAGTAAGATTTTTGATAGATAAATAACGTGTACAAAAAAATATGTTGGCAAATTGAAATGCAAAATGTTCGTTTCTATTTGCCGACATATTTTTATTTCCTTCTGCGCATGCTCTATCTCGATAGCTAAATCGGTAGGGAACGTGGTTGGAGCGTTGACTGCTGCGGTTTTGATTCTAGCTGATAGCCCCCAGGTCATTTTGTTTTAACTTTTGAAATCCGTACTATATATTAAGTACAATATAATATTCAATAGAGAATTGGCTCTGCAATAATAAATTTGAAATCTGCATGAATTTACATACATTTTAGCGTATTTGACGAACCAGCAAGGTCGGTGCCCCTCACTAGTTCTTAAGAAGAAATTGAAATTCCCGCAGTTTTGCTTGATTGTTGTCTAATGCATATGGGTGAGATTCAATATAAATATGAAATTTTTGAATTCGAATATTTTGAGGTGTGTATTCTGTCCCCTTAAATTCCCCTTAAAATGATTCCAAAGAACTGACATTTAGGAAACATTTATTGATTGTTAAAATTTTACAAAAATCAAACGAATTTGAAAATTTTACCAAAGGTTTCTACTCTTCTTATACTTGTTTACGTAAAACTAAATATAGGCCACATTACTCACCCTTAAGCCTAGCGGATGTGTCTCAAAATTTATGATCGGTTAATTAGTTTAGAAGTAAATCCCGTGCATATAAATATATGACTATATATACATAAATTTGATGAGAAAGCATAGTATATGTTCGTTCATCATAATTGCAACTCCCCAGGCATTATCTCCCCCTTCATTTTCTCCCGATAGATAGTGTAGTATTTGTTCTATAGCATGAGGCCATTTGCACATTATTTCCTCTCTTTTTTTCTTTTGTGTGTGTGTGTGTGTGTGTGTGTGTGTGTGTGTGTGTGTGTGTAAGGGGGGGGACAAGTAATGTAGTACATGTTTTGCAATCACGAAACTATCACCTCATGCGAACATGTTCCCATATATTATACTCCATGCCTTTTCATAATGATATCATCCCAGTCATTATCTCCTCCTTGAAAAGGCGTAGTGTTGTATTTGTTCAGTCAATATCCCATTCTTCCAGGCATTTCCTTCACCTTTCTTGGAGATGGGGGTAATGTAATATTAATTCTATGGTCATGGTAGTATCCCCCACGGATTTTCTCTTTGTTTGAAAATAGTGTAGTATCTGTTCGCTCATGATACTATCCTCCCAAGCATTCCCTCCCCCTTTTTGTCGGCGGTGTACGATAGTATCTATTCTGTTATCATGAGACCACCTTCCAAATCATTGATCAGGAACAAAGTGTAGTATCTGTTCTAATACTACACTTCACCTTTTCTGTCCTCGGTTGGAGACTTGTACAAGTAAACAATGGAATGTACATTTTGGTTTATTCTCCTTTCTTTTTTTTTTACGTTCACTTCTAACAAAGAATATCACCACTTGGATGTAAAGTGCTATTATTTGAAACCATGCTTAAGAAAGATAAACAAGGTGTTAGTTTGCATTACATTTAAACTTCTGCATATCAGAACAATCAGAGAAGCAAGAAGCAGGAAGGGAATTTCAAAGTCTAGCTGTTTCACGTTCAAATGAACAGCTACAGCCAGAATTGGAATACACCCTACTAAAGCCTGATTGTCACAGTTGGTGAATTTCAAAAATGCAATCTGAACATGAGGATACTTTAGAAGAACGATATGCAATAAAATTCTGTTTTCAAATTGGAAAATGATACACAGAAACATATCGAATGCTTCAGACTACTTTTGCACCATCTTGTGTGAATCGAGCATCAGTTTTGGAGTAGCATAAGAGATTCAAGTCAGGCAAAGAATCTGTGAGGGATAATGAGAGGTGTGAGAGGAGTAAGAAAATCAGAGCTGATTGGCCAAATAAAGAATTTCATGGATAAGGACCGTCGTGTGTCTATAGAGACAATAAATGCACAGTTTGATGTCATTGTGGAAATGTACACAAAATTATTCGCGAGCAACTGAAGATGCGGAAGATTTGTGCAAAGTTTGTTCCAAGGGTGCTCAGAAAAGATCACAGCCTATTTAACCAAAATGGACATCAAGACAGTTCCTCACTTTCCCAATGATCTAAAACTTGCTCCTTGTTACTTTTAGTTATTCCCTAAGCTCAAGGAAAACATTAGAGGCTTTAGTTATGAGATAATTGAGGAGATGAAAGGGGATGTGACGAGGGTCATTAACACACTCACACGAGAGGACTTTCATGAAAACATCCAGAAGTTGTTGGAACAGTACAACAAGTGCATTGCAGCCGGAGGAGATCACTTCGAAGGAAACTATAGTTTCATGTGCGTATTATCAATACACGTGCCGATACGAAAAAAGTCTGGAAACTTATTGAAGCTACCTCGTATGTATATTATTCACTCCAAACCTAATCGACGGTCATTATAAATTTTAGAACATAACTAAAAGGCGTAAATGATCAAAGTATAAGTTTTAGTTTAGTTTGGTTTTAAGCAAAAATGCATGGAAGCATTTCGTGAACATTCCTACACGTCCCATTTTTGTAAAATTTTAACGATAAATATTATATTAATAAATATTCCCCAAATATCAGATTCTTTGTGTTATTTTAAAGGGTTTAAGAGATATAATATGAGCATAGATTCCCATTTTAAAATTCGAGTAAATCCAATTTTGATTGAATTCATAGTAAAGTTATATTTATACTGCTACAAGTTAATATTAATATAACTATTTCAAATTTTTATACTTTTAAAATAAGTACTTACACAAGAAATTTCCTTCGTCAAATAAGGAAAGACGCAGCGTATTATTTTATGAATATAACGAAAGACAATATCGTATTATTTATGTACTGTTTACCAATAGGAAAATGCGTGCGTAGACATAACAATAGATTTTTATCCATCGAAAATATCGGTATTTTTTGTAAAATATATCTTACTAAAAGATACATTTGACAGGATTTGATATGTAGTCGATAAAATAGATTGGAATTCTTTTTCGTTATTGGGTATATATATATATATATATATATATATATATATATATATATATATATCTGTGTGTGTGTAATATATATATATATATATATATATATATATATCGAGAGTACTTTCAGTGGACAGCACACACACACACACACACACATATATATATTTATATAAACATATGTATAGATCAATTCATATATATGTGTGTACGTATATATTAATCAATATTTACTCACGAAATCCCAAAATAAATAAATCGTAGCCAAAAGTGTCCGTCTCCACCCATTAAAGTCAATAAGATGTTTGTGTTCTTAATAGTGACAAGTCGATAAACAAGCATAGAGAAATTGATTTTCCTTTCTTTAAAGCCTCATTACTATTTGTGTTGGCCCATTTAACCTTCGCTATTCAACTTGTTTTAAACATCACCTTCGACTAGGATGACTCCATAGAAAGCCAACCAAACATTAAACGTGAGGAACAACGCACCGCTTAAGTGTCGAACTCAAACGCAACGGTCGAAATGATCTGCTTGGCTGGACGGGAATCTGGAATAGTCTGCACATAATCACTGTGAGCACATGTTGCTCCCGCTGTAAGCAGGAGGAATTTCTTTATTATCTTAATCTTTTCACGAACCATCAAAGGGTTTTATCGAATGTATAATTTTGTTGTCAATTCCATTTAAATTGTAACGATACTCTTCTCGTGAATGCTTTATTTTCTTTTGTTGATTTCTATCACACAGGAGTAACCACTTATCAAACCCTTAAGGCCACTCGAGGAGAATGGTTAATGAGTATAAGGTAGTCAGTGAGAGCGTAGTGATCGAAGGGGTTAAAATCGGGCAGAATTTAATCATTCAAGGCGATAACTCAATAAAAAATTGTTTACATTAGACTTGTGTGCAACTATGTTGTAGTCAACAGAAAAGCAAGACGTAGTTCAAGAGACGAGCAGTTATAGGAAAGAAACTTTGTTTATGGAATTTGCGGTTAGATGCATGGCATGGACAGAATGTGGGGAAATATTGCTAAAAAAAAAATTCTCGTGAGAGAAACTGCATTCGCATGGGTTACTAACTAGCAAACTAACCTGGCGCCACACAATTATCAATTATCTTTGAAAAAAATTTTTTTTTATCTCTACTATTATACAGGGTGTAACGATAAAATTGTCGAGCTAGAAAAGACGACATGATTCCATTTCCGTTTGATGAAAACCGGTTTTCTTTTTTTGTTGCAGACCATCTACTAGTTGGCCGGCTGTGTACAAATCCCAAGAGCGAGAAGAACATTCTACCATGTCTGAAAGTCACACAATGTTCAACGAGCGAGATCGAAGATGCGACGCTGTACAACTCATGCTCTCTACTGGTTATGACAACAGGACCATTGCCAGCACCCTCAAAATGCAAATCCTGATAACAGAGATGTGCACAGGGTGATGAAAACAAAGTTTTCAGCCACGGTTATGGTGTTTGATGTGGATTCAAGTGAGGTCCACATCATCACATCTTCGAAGTCGGCTTGAAAGTCAATACCAAAGTGTACCTGGATGTACTGAAAAGTGTGGTGATCCCCAGGTGTAATCACGTGGCCACTTGCAGACGCTGAGTGTGGTAGCAGGACTCGGCGTCGGCCAACAAGTCCAAAGTGTCTCAGGCTTGCCTTTAAAAAGTGTTACAACTTTGTACTCTTCTCTCACTGACCCCATCCTTCTCCTCAGACCTGAACCAGCTAAACTACTTCGTCAACCCCAAAGTCAGCTTGATCGCCGCCATTCGCCGTGTATTTACCGAGTTCCCATCGGTAGTTGTGGTAGAGGCTTATACAGTAAAACGAAAACGGTTTCTTGCATAGATGAAAAATTAAGATATTTGCACGGGCGAAAGTCGGCCAGCCCGCAAGAAAAAGCTTGTTTTTTTTTTGGGGGGGGGGGGTTCGTTTGTGTGTTTAAAACCAAAAATGCTCACTTTCAACGAGCAGTCCACAAAATAAAGGCTTTGGGATAAAGAAAAAATTCTAGGGCAATAAAAATATCTTATTTCAAATTTGAAAACTTTGCATGACTTGCACAAACCAAAAGTTAGAAATGAATTAGGTCAATGAGTTTGTTGAACAGAATTTCGTCGTTTATCTAATGGAGATCCTTGTGGACCCTTTTTCGAATTCATATGTCGTCAATGGTTTGGTCCTGTTTAGAGGTCACAATATTCAGGTAAAATAGTCCTGGTGTTCACTGCGAGCAGTTAAACTACGCGTGTGCTCTCTGCTATTCGGCAGAAATGTCTGGTTACATAGTGCCAGACGAACCCATACTATCATAGATATAGGGGTGTTAACTACCCCAGAACAGCATATAGCTGCACATGACACACACACACACACACACACACACACACACACACACACACACACACATATATATATATATATATATATATATATACATATACATATTTATATACATATTTATATACATATATATATACTTATACATATATATACATATATATAACCATATATATGCATATACATATATATACATATATATCTATACATATACATATACATATATATACATATATATATATGCATATATATATATTTCTTTTATTAATATTATTGGGATTTTTTCCTTTTTTCCTTGTACACATTTTTGTGAATTTTTCCATGGATTTCTGCCATTGGATTATTATGGACTATCTTCTTCCAATTACGGGATTTGGGGATTTTACTTGTGCAAATGGAAATTCAATTAACTTTCTTGAAGTTATATACTTGGATTTTACCGTCACTGGATTATTTATCTTCCACCAGACTATCCATTCATGTGTAATGAGCTTTTTCTTCACCATATTACCTCTGCTTCACTTTTTTTGTTTTCAAGTAAGATCTTTGACTTACTCGTTGTTTCATCAAATCCGATCCCGCATTTTGCTAATTCCTACCCTCTGATGAGAAGGAAAGTGTTTCTTCGAAACTCCGCGGATTAAGGACTATCCACTTATCTAGTGTTTCCTTTTCAGATTAAATATGTTTTTAACTCATTTCAAAGTGTTTTTAACATGTTTTATTAACTATTTGCTCGTATATATATAGTTAGAGATGGAGCGCAAAAGAGAGACTTGCTTACTACCCGTCTGATTGCAACAAATAAAATTGTGTATTCTACTTTGATTTCATTTTAAGAATTTGCATATATTCTTGTATAAATAAAAAAACCTCTTTGCTTCTATATCTTCTTATTCTCCATATTCTTTTTATTCTTCTTCTCGCTAATTCTCATCCTCCAATGTGTTATCGTTCATCTCTTATATAATAATTTGATCATAAATCTCCTTCTGGACAAAAGTACCGTAGGTTTGCAATAACAGATGCCGCATACAAAATAATTAAGTCTAGGCTATTAGCCACTATCTTGTGTCATTTGCGAACTCAATTTTCGACACATTTAGGCGTCATAATAAAATGCTACATTGCATCCTAGGAACAACACCATCAGAATCTCGACATCTATAGAAAAAGGAGATCCTATTTTTCTCTATAAATATTTAGTCCTTCCACTGCTTCCAACAGTTGACACCGAGGCCTATTCTACATTTTCCTGCGATACTTACATTGCCCCCATCGTAACTGGTTATTAGCTGCATACACATAACATAATCTTTCCATTACCCGATTAAAAAATAATAAATTCTCTTCTCAAAATCCGCCCCATCTGATTGGCTGAGACCGGCCAATTCTATTGTTCCAGAATCCACTTCTTCATACTTAAACGAACTCACGGGTAGCATTATTTATTTTTTCGATTTGGGAGCGTCTTTTCAACCCTAACACGATGCTATTTTCTTTTTTTGTATTGTTTTCGGGGTTTGGAGGGGTATTATATTTTTCATATTTTTTTACATTCACTATTACTGTGGACGAGTTTACTTATATATTCTCCTACGCTTATCTAGGCTTCAATCATGTTACTTATCGTGTCAACCGCTTACAACCCGTACACGATGCTATTTTTTGTGTTTTTCCATTGTTGACAGACAAACAAATTATGAAAACTTTTTATTTTCACATAACACACATTATTAAACCCGGAGACTAAAATAAAACCAGAAAAAAAATACATTTTTATTATTTTTTCATCATTTTTTTATTTGATTAAATTTACGGCGGTCGAAGCCGCCATATTGCTTTTATAATTTGGCTTCTCCAAAGTTTGACAGATTGGCCTTTTATGGCCAAATTTGGCTTTTTCCACTCTTAATTAAAACATGGTTCGGTGAAAGAGCGCAAACAATGCCAAATTTGGCCTTAAAAACAATCTGTCAGACCTTAGAAATACCAAATTGTTAAAGTGCAACGGTGGCCGCCAATGTCCTCCATTTATTCTTATAAAAAAATGATGAAAAAATAACATTAATTTTTTTCTGGTTTTATTTCAGCATTTGTGTCTAATAATGTGTTTTATATAAAATAATTGTTATACTTTTTGTGTCTATCAAATAATTTACGCCACTAAACTACAAGTTTACTCTAAATTACATTGCCTACAGAAAGTGTTATTTGTTATATATTTCTTTTGTGTTTGCTTCTCTGTTCCGGACTTGTTATCGACACTGCTCAGAAATTAACTTTTTAAAGGTAAATTTTTACATTCTCCACTTCCATAATTTTCTTTAAAATGACTACTTTTAAGGGTTTTCGACTGAATAAGACAATCTCTTTTAACTTTGGTGGAGACAAATAGTTTTCGAGATATAAAGACACGCAATATGTACTGTAATTCAGTGGCCGTCAGTTATGTATACACGCGCGATAAGCAAATCTACTTCTCTCCGACCGACCCTGCCATCCCCCATTTTTTTTGTTTATAGTCTTTGCAGTGGGTATGCTGATAACGAATATCAAGATTAAATTTGGCGCAAATACTTTGACAACCTCCCTCATAAATAGCCATTCTTACCATGCTGAGGTTGAGGGTGTCTATTCTGAAAGCCGTTCTTAACATCAGGAAGTTGGGAGGGGGTTCTATTCCAAAAGCCGTTCTTAATATTAGAGCGTTAGAGATGTCTATTCCGAAAGCCGTTCTTAACATTAGGACTTTTGGGGATGGCTACCAACAATTCTATATTAAAACTAAAGTGAAGCTAGCTAATGTTTATACAGCAAATGATGAAGTTTATAGATTTAAAAAAAAATACAATTTACCTAACATATTTCTATTTATCAAGACAAGTACACATATAACATAGTAGTAGTAGTAGTAGTAGTAGTAGTAGTAGTAGTAGTAGGGAAAGTGACAATAAGACGTTTGAAGAATTTAAGGCAGATGAGATCTATGACTCTGGGACAACGGGGCCAGTAGAAGGAATAGATGTATGGATAAGTGGTGATGAAGTTCGGGCTTTGACTTTCGTAGAAAAAGAAGTACTTCAGGAGTTAGGAGAAGTTTTTTCTTGGAGGCGAGATCATAGATATCCCAAAAATGAAGATTATTGATAGGTGGAAGGTGAAAGGCGAGGTAAAAATAGTCCAAGGCGTAATTCACAACACCATGAGAAATAACATATATATTACAGAACTTACAGACTTCTGTACGCAGCGTCATACGTTGTTGCGGATTGTCTTGCCTTGACACAGAAGAAAAAGAGGGAAATGAAGGAGAGGAGACCATAGTGGCAGAGGCGGCTTGAGAAAAGTATTAAACGGTGGCGGAAAGACATTGGTAGAATTGAATAGATAAGAAAGGGAGTTAAACTAGGACAGAAAGCCAAGGACGAGCTTCAAAAGAGGTATAGTTTGCTGGGAAAAACGGGCGATGAAAGTCCTAGCAATGTTGAACAAGGTCCGCGTTGGCAGCATGAAAATTAGAAAGTTTGTTGGAAAAAAGTATTGAGTTTCGGCAAAACAACATTTCCGGAGCAATCAGTCTCAGCTGTATAAAGAATTGAGTGGTAGTAAACAGGCGGGAAATAACAACACTCCAAATGTAGATGACGCTAAGAAGTTCTGGAGTGGGATTTGGTCTGTCGAAGGGCAACACAATTAGAAGGCTAGCTGTTTGGTAGGGGTCAGAGCAAGGTTCTCAGGAATACAGCAGATGGAGAAGGTTGTAATAATCCTTGATGATGCGACGGCAAGGCTGGCATTCGAAGGATGACAAACTGGAAGGCACCTGATCCAGATGGAGTGAGGGACTTCTGATTCAAGCAGTTGCAATACCTTCATTCACCTATGGCTGCTACCCTGCAAGGGGTCGTTGAATCAGGGGATGTCTCTGATTGGCTTGTTATGGGAAGGATGACACTGATTTGGAAGGATCCCGCAGAGAGAATAGCTGCCAGCAATTACAGACCGATTACATGTCTACCACTAACTGGAATCTTCCCAGACAAAGTTTATAGACATCTTTTGAGTAACGGTGTTCTCCCTGATGAATAGAAAGGATGCCGACGCGAGTAGTACCAAGGATCAACTAATGATTGATAAGGCAGTAATGCAGGATGCAAAGAGGAAGAAGAGGAATTTGAGTGCAGCATCGATCGATTACAGAAAGGCTTACGACATGGTTCCTCACTCATGGATCCGTGAAACACTATCGATGATGAAGATTGCTGGGAATGTTATAGAGCTTTTGGAAACAAGTATGGCTCAATGGAAAACGGTGCTGACAGCGAACAGAGAAGTGCTTGCGAAGGTTGGCATTAGATGTGGAATATTCCAAGGAGATTCGTTAGCTCTGCTTTTTTTTTTTGTAATGGTGATGATGCAACTGAGCATCCGCATGAAGAGAGAGAAGCTGGGATCTGGTAGCAGACTCCTCGATCATTTATTGTTTATGGATGACTTGAAGCTATTCGGTAGAAATGAGAAGGAAATGGAGAGACTGAGAGAGCTTGTCGGGACATACTTGGAAGACATCGTGATTATTAAGTTTGCGGTGCTGGTGATAAAAAGAGGAGTAAAGGTGCATTCGAATGGAATAGTGATGCCAAATGAAGAAGTTATGAAAAAAATACAAGAAGCAGAGTATAAGTATATAGGAGTGTTGGAGGGTGTAGGTATCAGGAACAGAGAGATGAAAGAGAAAGTCACGAAGGAGTACCTTAGAAGAGTGAAACTAATTGCGAAGTCGAAATTGTATGGAGGAAATCTGATGAAAGCGGTGAATGCATGGGCAGTCGGTGTTTTGAGATACAGTGCGGAATTTTAGAATGGTCTGACAAGGAGTTGCATGCCATGGATATCAAAACAAGAAAAGTTTTAGTAATGTTTGTTATATTCCACATTAGAACTAGCGTAGCTAGGTTTTATCAGAAAAGGAAAGGCGGTGGAAGAGGATTGATAATTATGAAAAATTGTTTTAGAGCTGAGGAGACGTCGTTGAAGGAGCATCTAGTTAGAAGTGAGGAGTGGATGTTCAAGGTTGTGGCCAATGAAGTGGAAGTATGAGACCAAGGTTAAGCATGTAGAAACGCATGGACAGAGAAAGAGCAGAGGAACTGGCTAGGAAGAAAACGCACGAAAAGTTCTTCCAGGATTTAGCAGATGTGGCTGATGAAAGATCGTGGAAATGGCTTAGAGCTGGGTATATAAGAAGGTTGGAGTAAGTGTGCTGGAAAGTGGTTTCAGCAAATGCCTGATGAAGTGGGGATGGCAATATAGCGATTAGATGGAACAAAAGTGTCATGAAGACTAATCAATTGTAACATAATTGTTCGGATTTGGTCATCATTGACAAGGTCTCAAAAAACTGGCAAATTGTAGACTTCTCAGTACCTTGGGACAGGAATGTAAGTGAGAAGGAGAACGAGAAGTGGGGCAATTGTTCTCCATTGGCCTTGGAGATAAGGCGTATACACGGGGCTAAAACACAACTAATCCTGGTCGTAGTTGGTATGTCAGGTCATCCTTCGAATGTCAGCCTTCACGTCATCAAGGATTATCACAACCTTCTCCATCTGCTGCATTCCTGAAGTCTTGGTCCCAGAATTGCACGTTACAAACGACCGATGAAATGTATACACGCAAAGAAGTCGAGTATTACCCGTTTGACGTGGCTGGCCCTGATTGATTCAGCAGATCGCCAGACCCAACCCGTGACCTTAGTATAAAAGCATATACTCGGGTCGGAAGAGACAGATTGAAGCCAAATCTCGAGCAAGACACACGCTCCTAGAACGCCCCAGACCCCCCTCCATCTATCCTGACCGCTATCCAGAGAACGAAGGATAAGATTTTGTGAGAACTTTCATGTTTTGGTGAACTGACCATGTACATATGTAAAAAACTGTATTAACTTTTTCGTAGTTAGAAACCCTGAATCTGTCCGTCTTTCTTTTCCGGCGCGCATGCAAAACTTTATTTTTTCTTTTCAGCAGAGATCAACACGAAGCTGAGACGTTAAAAATTCATGTGAAGATCTCCCGGTAGAGACAATCACGGGCCACAGTTTCCGATGGGGTTTGAGGCCAATTGCTGACTTTGCGGGAGATGCTGTCACAGGTACACTAGGTGTAGCATCAAGTCGTGTGGAAGGACATTTGAAAAAAACTACGAAACCTCGATGCTTTGGGCGGCCTTCAGACCTTTGCTATTGTAAGTACCACCAATATCCTTACGAAAACCCTTGACCTTTAAAGCTCCTAGTGTGGAGTCGGGACAGAGAGAAGTCCTCTGAGAATGAATACCATGTCTTCTAAGAAGAGGAGATTCATTCTTAGAGGACTTCCCTCAATCTCGGCTCCAAACCAGGAGCTTTAAAGATCAAGGATTTTCAGAATCAGAATTATTCAGAAGGAGACTTATTGTTTTGCACTCTAATTCACATTCATGTTAGTGGTAAGAACAGATTATGTTCCTGAAAAAGGGCGAGTTACTCTTTCTTTAAATGCTCACAGATGCGTTAAAATATTAGGGAATGACAAAATGAACATAGTGTTTGAGATAAAAATACAAAAATCACTAAGAGGGATATGTGTGACGTTTTTGTCAGTTAATTATAAATTACAGTAATAT
This sequence comes from Euprymna scolopes, assembly GCF_053919585.1. Classification (NCBI taxonomy): domain Eukaryota; kingdom Metazoa; phylum Mollusca; class Cephalopoda; order Sepiida; family Sepiolidae; genus Euprymna; species Euprymna scolopes. The sequence continues at coordinate 109,343,016 of NC_136507.1, forward strand.
AACAATTAAAAAGAGTGTTTGAAACCCAATGCATCTACAAGGTTGAAACCGAAATAATCCACAAAACTATTAATTCAGTAGAAAACAGATAAAGATCACACTGATCTAAGGAAAATCTCATTTGTTGGGCAAAAGTTCGAATCCTGTCCATATTTCGTGTTTTTTTTTTTGTTTTTGTTTTGTTTTTGTTTTTCTCGGTATTCGGCCCCAGAAATAGTCGCTTCGAAAATGCACTTCTGGAGAGAAGAAAATGTTTAACACCAATAATCTGAACAGATTGAAAACAATAGAAAAAAATAATCAAACGGGTATTTTACAAATTGTTTCGCCGGGTGTTTTTCGTAGGAGGTAGGCTGAAGTATTATATGTTCGTCCAATAATCGGATAAAATAAATTAAGACTACATATTGCGAAGTAAATGAAACCGGTTTCATACTCATGACACAAACAGGAAGTTGCCGTTCTTGAATCATCTGAGCATGGACAGAAGGAAGTAGATAAGTGGCCATGTTGGTTTTGTTCAATTATGTGAACAGTCACAATTAACTTAATCTTTTTTCTGTGTATGTTTTCATACTATTCATATGTCACAAAAGCACATTAACCCGGGAACTGTTTAACTAAAAATACCGTATTTGATTACAGCATACGACTTACAATTTAAATTGTGCTTTCTTCGAACAATTGTAGGTAATATTCAATGGGGATCCATTCTCTCTTTCCTAGGGAGAAAAAGGCCAACAAGATAATCATATATTAACTCCATAAGACGTAATAAGAGAGATAGTGGAAGGAATATAAAAGGGAGAGGGTTAGTGACAAAATAAAATATATAATCTAAGACTGGAAGAAGACGGGGAAAACTTATATCCGGCTAAAGCCGTTCAACTGACATTTGGAGACAATTTGATACGCCTAAAAGTTAAATTAGGCAATGCAAATACAACCTAAATAGCCCGAATACACACTCACTCACTCACTCTCTCTCTCTTTCTCTCTCTCTATCTCTCTCTCTCTCTCTCTATCACACACACACCACACACACATATATAATCCGGTTATTCACAGTATATATATATATATATATATATATATATATATATATATATATATATATCAGTTATTTAGGTTGTATTTACCTTGCCTAATTTGACTTGGAGATAAACAATACGTGAACAATGGCTGTGATTGCGATTTTCTCAATAAATTCACTAAACGCAATTCTTTGCTACATCAGTGCCTGAAAACGAATTATAGAAATTGAAAACGTTTGCAGCTATGATAGATTTCTTAATTTGGATTTCATTCGTACAGAACGTTCAAACACTTGCCCACCAAATGGAAAAGAGAAACAAACAGTTATTATCCCCGTTGTTTATGTTTTTTCTGTTATACCATTATGTGGAGTACCGCCTTTGTCGCCTACCTGTTAGGCGATTTTATTCGGGGGTGCATATCCCCCAGTGTATAAAACGCGCCTCCAGATCCCAATCTAAAAATTTCTACGATTCGGCGCATACATACATACATGATGATTGCAACGTCTTCTCAGACGAGCTCCACTCCCTCAGACATTTAAAATCCATGAGCCCAAATGTCCAAGGGAGTATCTATACAAATATGATGTTACAGAGTCTTAGCTTTGTACGACAGCTAAGTCTCTCTCTCTGTTCAAAATGTTGAGATCCAGCAACAAGCAAGAGCAAGATAGCCAGCAACAAATTAAACTGCAGACCAGCTTAATGCGGGTACTGGTCTTCCGCTTTATGGTTTTTTTTAATCAGAGATATGCTTCTCCTAGAAAGGTTGCCTTCACCACGGCTTACGGGAGCCCTCTCTACCCCAATACACATACACATACACACAAATATACACGGTGCTAGTTGGCCGTTGACCCAGAAAAAGAGTTCATTTGCCCTTTGTCAGGTCATGTCATATGCTACTGGTACCATGTAACCCAGTACTACCTGCCTCATGGTTGGGTCACCGGCGACTAAACTGGTTCCCCCACCAGACTTGTTTGGTGAGGAGGGCGGCTAGTCTCCCTGAAGGATTAAACATACATACATACATACATACATACATACATATATATATATATATATATATATATATATATATATATATATATATATATATATATATATATATATATATAAAAAAGTGAACCATATCGTAAATTCAATCAACTAAAAAATGGAAACCGGGGTGAGGAAAAGAAGAAAAATATATATATATATATATATATATATATATATATATATATATATATATATATATATATATATATATATATATATAATGGGGCAAGTTATATGTACAATTAAATAAAATAAATAAGTCGATTAAAAACGATCGTTAAAATATACCCAAAGCGCTTTTCGTTCAGACAAACATTTTCAAGGGTCATAAGTCTGAAAATTATTATTTTTTAGAATATTTGGTAGTGATATGGAATACGAGCGGAGAGGAGGTTAAGAAAAAAAAAAAAAAAAAAACCTGACTATCCAAATAATTCTAACTGAAGCCGGAGGTTTCTCTGCTTGCACAAAGTAGGGGGGTTAGCAATGATGGCAAGTGCTTCGAGGACAGACAGGTGGAACTTTGTGCGTCCTCGGTACAAAACAGAAAAACACTCCGGGGAGAAAACAAGACCGCACTCCTTTTTATCGACCAAGTGTTGGCCGATGGACGATTCTATCAGTTGAGATTTTCTGGTAGTAGGTTGATGATCCCGGATGAAACGGGGAACATGTTGGGCGATTCTGACCTGAAGACGCTGGGTCGTCTTGCCTATATAGACGGCACCACACCGACATTGAAATTTATAAATAATATTACTTGTTTGGGAGATAGGCAAGACATCCTTACGAAATGAGGGAAGGCGGTTTTTGTGGAAAAGGCAATACGGAGCGATAGAGCACCAAAATTAGAAGACACCAGAGAGGAAATCTTATCGCAAATAAGTTGGCCTTCAAGTCCAATCCAGGGTAACCTAAGGTATACCGGAAATCTACATGGACCGTATTTTGGTAGCTCAGAAAAGGATTGAATTTTTTTATTAATAACTAAGTTAACTAATGGAGGTGGATATCCATTAGTAATAAAAATCCTTTTAATGTTTTCAATTTCCACATCAATAAAAGGTGGGGAACAAATAGCAAGTGCCCGATGGGTTAAGTTTCTAATAAGATTTAGTTTCCTGGTTGTGGGTGAAAAAGAATCCCAACTAAGATAAAGACCAGTGAAAGTGGGTTTTCTATAAATAGATGTCATAAAGGAAAGCCCACGTTTAGAAACTAACACATCAAGGAAAGGAAGGGAGTTATCTTTTTCCACCTCCATCGTAAATTTGAGAGAAGGGTGTAAATTATTTAATAAGTGGAAAAAGGACATAGCTTCATCATGCGTTGCGAAACAAGAAAAAGTGTCGTCAACATAACGCATGTAAAATGCTGGTCTAGGGCACTTTTCAAACAACGTCCGTTCTAAAAAACCCACAAAAATATTGGCCAAAGTTGGGCCAAGGGGTGATCCCATCGATATACCGTCGAACTGGCGATACATCACATCGTTGAAACTAAAGGAAACTGACTTAGTAGCAAGTTCCAAAAGTTCAACGAACACCGTCTCAGGAAAAGAGGGGAGGGGGCCAAGGCCTCTATAAAGAAAATCAACACATATGTCAATGACCTCGTCAAGAGGGACATTGGTAAACAAATTGCTAATATTAAAGGAGACCAAATAACAGTTGTTAGTGGTAAGAGGAAGCTCCTTGATAGTCGATGCGAAATGAAAAGAATCAGGTGTGCAATGTGTTGAATAAAAAGAACAGACTGGTTCAAGAATTAAAACCAGCCATTTAGCCAGATTGTGTTGGGCCGAACCTACCATCGACAAAATTGGTCTCAATGGAGTATCAATTTTGTGTACCTTAGGCAATCCGTAAATCCTGGGGCGTTGAGAGCCCACCGGTCGGATATTATTATAAACTTCCTTAGATAAATATTTAAGTTTATGCCATCGAAGTAGTTTATCTTGAAGCTTGGTTTCAATTGAAGGAGTGTCATCAGAGTCCAGGGAACCTAAACAGATAAATTTGCTATCATTGTTAAGAATAGAAAGCATTTTTGCAATGTAGTCTTGACGGTCAAGGATAACTACACCGTTGCCTTTATCTGGGCGAGAAATGTAAATCTCATTATTGCATTTTAATTGCTTAGCCGCAATGAAATGATTACTTTGCCAAATAAAATGGCGAGAAGAAATATTGCATTGACTGAATTTATTGGCTAATTCAGTCAAGCGAGATTTAACAATATTTAAGTTGTCACCCGAACCATTATTTTTTATTTGTGAAAATAAAATCTCAAATTCACTAAGAGTTTGAGTTACGTCAATCTGGCGAGGAGGGACACAAAATTCAAGTCCCCTAGACAACACAAACGTATCGACTTCTGACAATTTAAATTTAGAGAAATTAAATATATGCTGATCCGAGAATGAAGGCTCGCCAAATTTATTTTTAATCAAAAGGTTTAAGAAATTAGTAAATTTTTGATTATTTGTATGACGACACTTAACATCCTTGGCTGAAAGTAACTTAGAAAATCGAAGTTTATCAAATGGAGACAACGTTTTCCAAGCGAGAGTCCAAACCGAGTAATGTTTACTCTGTAAGCTAAGAAGCACATCAGAATAAAATGTTATTTCGTCTTTTAAAAAGGCCACCGTAAGGTTCCAAGAATTCCTACATTTAATCTTGGAAATGCGTCTACAGATATAGCCCGGTGCAACATGATTCGATAGACATCCACGAAGGAACTTGTTTTTACATTTGATGGAGGTGATCTTGTTTCTCAGGTGAATTATATTATTTAACGAATGAATGAAGTTTTTGCCATAATGGTTCAATAAATGGGATATAACTTTATTCGATTGGCAAAATTTTAGAATAATTATAAAAAAGTGAACCATATCGTAAATTCAATCAACTAAAAAATGGAAACCGGGGTGAGGAAAAGAAAAATATATATATATATATATATATATAATGGGGCAAGTTATATGTACAATTAAATAAAATAAATAAGTCGATTAAAAACGATCGTTAAAATATACCCAAAGCGCTTTTCGTTCAGACAAACATTTTCAAGGGTCATAAGTCTACTTATATACATATACTTATATACATACATATATATATCCTCAGGATTCAAACTATTGGTGGTCATCGGGTTTATGTTAGGATAGTATCACTGTGCATGGGAATACAGAAGAAGTGAATTATTCTATATTGTAAGGAGGTTGTTGGAGACATTACGAATGTCCTCTGTAAATTATTTTTTTGTTCTGCATTATATTAAAATTAAACAGACATATATCTTGTATAAATGACTGCTGAAAGCTTTTTCAATATATATATATATATATATATATATACACACACACACACATATATATATATATATATATATATATATATATATATATATAGTAATTTATAAAATATATATGGCGATTAAGCTACACCGAATATTCGGCGTTTCATCCACTCTAGGATTCGTCAGGCTTATGCGCGAATTCTGTGGTTGTTTATCGTTTTTATAGTTTTTATATGGTCCTCTTCTGTTGAGTGTAGCTTAATCGCCATATATATTTTATAAATTACTAACTAGCTCTACCTACGTATTGAGCACTTTTGAAGTAAATACTTAAAGTTTACGCATAAATCTATACTTTCGTATATTAATTTTATGTGAGTAAATGAAATAGTATATATATATATATATATATATATATATATATATATATATATATATAAGGCATGCAAAATCCGATCCTGCATTTTGCTAATTCCTGCCCTCTGATGAGAAGGAAAGTATTTCTTCGAAACTCCGCGGATTAAGGACTATCCACTTATTTAGTGTTTCCTTTTCAAATTAAATGTTTTTACTCTTTTTCAAAGTGTTTTTAACATATTTTATTTACTACTTGCTTTTATATATATATATATATATATATATATATATGTATGTATATATATATATATATATATATATATATATATATATATATATATATATATATATATATATATATAGCTTCGTGCGTTAGAAAAAAGAGTGGGCTCAATTCTATAAAAGGAGAATTATCGGGACAATATAAAGTTCAACAAGTACTATTGGAGCTTATATAGGAGAACAATAGGAATGGAAAATGAATTCATAAAACTATATATTAGTAAATATAGATTGGTTCATTTATTCAATAAGGGAATACAAACAATTAGTTGGGGGATAGAAGGACTTTTTATACCAAGGCATTTCGAAGCCTAATGCTTCTCATCAGAAGAGCAGAGAAGATTCTAGGTAACATAGTTGCGATGCGGCATCTAGCGTGGGATTCATTAGGAACGAAATAGATCAAATAAAATTATAGATGATGTTGGGGGGATTTTATCGAATTCTAAATAAAGGAGGAGCGTATTATATAGAGTGTAATGTAGAAAGGTGTATAGAGTCTTTATCATAGTCTAAAATGTGTGTCGTATATGTTTTAAGGCTTATATATATATATATATATATATATATATATATATATATATATATATATATATATATATACATGCTGAATCGTAGAAATTTTATGTTGGTATCTGGAGGCGCGTTTGATTTACTGGGAGAGATAGACGTTCCAAAGGTAACGCCTTCTATTATTCCGTTCGAAAGGACGAAAAGGGATTGAACGAAGCGTGCATTGAGAATGGTGGTTTCTATTTAGAAAAATGAATTCGGGAGCACAAAAGATCGCTTGTTTTAATAGCACTATGTCCGTTTTTATAGATCTTTAACTTTTGAGCTTAAAAATAGGAGGCTTTACTTTTGGACCGACGCCTATGCATCGACATCGATCACTATACATATGTAATGAATATCTGAAGGTGATACATTGTGTCAGTAGAGATAAAGTGCTGTCTGATAAAATAAATATTAGTATTTACTTTAGCTTTAGGCTCTAACACACGCACATATACTTATATATGTATATACACAAACAAAAACGTATATATATATATATAAATATATATATATATATATATATATATATATATATATATATAGTAAGTTATAAAATATATATGGCGATTAAGCTACAATGTATATGGCGCGGTGGATACTAGAAAGCTAATTGGCTAACTAAAATCTCAATAGAAGATGCGCATATAAAAACGACAAACAACCACAGAATTCGCGCATAAGTCTGAAGAATCCTAGAGTGGATGAAACGCGGAATATTCAGTGTAGCTTAATCGCCATATACATTTTATAACTTACTAACTAGCTCTACCTACGTATTGAGCACTTTTGAAGTAAATACTTATAGTTTATACGTAAATCTATACTTTCGTATATAAATTTATGTGAGTAAATTAAGTAGTTATATATATATATATATATATATATATATATAAGCATATATATATATATATATATATATATATATATATATATTATACATATGTATGCGTAACGTTGTGTAAATACATACAAACATACATATTTACACCTTGGCACACGATAATTATTTGTTAATTTAAGTAATTTGATAGGAAACACCATTGTCTCCAATAGTTCACTTCGACAGGCAGTTAGATAAAATAGACAAAAGTATATAAAATCACGAAATTCCAATAAAAGTAGATATGTTCAGATGGCGAGAAAAATCTACAGTATGCTGGTGAAAATTTGAGCAATCAAGAATTCTCCCATTATCCAACAGCCATGATAACGCTTGCACAGCAATGGATAAGGTTGCACTGCTTGCCAAGAGATTCGATTTAAGTTCCATCTTAGATCCCACAAATCAACAACTCTAATTTCCAACTACAAACGAAAGCCATACTAGAAGATCTTATGATCATTTCTTTCTATGAATATAAAAAAAACATCAACGCCTCCAAAGCATGCGGAATAGAACTTATCTCCGCTATAGGTATAAAGAAATACTCCGTTGAACAGATCTCTCTCTTCAAGATCTATAACAAATGTTGGATGTTACTTCCCTGATAGCTGGAAAATTTTCTATGTAGTATCATTTTTTTAGAACAATTGTGAAAAAAATAGCCTGCAAAATTATGGACCTATGAGTCTCTTTCTGCTCTATGATATAATCTTTGTATTATTACTCAATATCACGATAATCCGACACTTCGAGCATCCCATAGTATTTTTTTCTGCCAGAAGGTGTGAATTTAAGCAATCACGTTCTAATGTAAATATCCCAATGATCGTACACTTAATAAAACAGATAAAACTAAGGCAGTAGCGTTTGGCACATCCAAAGATTTTGACAATGAATTTCGTTATTCTATTATGTGGCGAGAAATGGATATAATCATATCCTTCTTGTGTAACATTTCCCTTACATACAAACAAAAGTAATAAATAAAAAATAAATAAAAATCCGGGTGGCATTTTTAATCACTATTACTTTTGACACCACTTAAAAATGTCTCTCTCTACCACATGTTCATTTTACCTAGTTATCGTTCCTCCTTCCTCTGACTGCATACCAGTCTAGTCCGTCCATTCTCGTCCTAGACTCTACACGTCCATTTTCTTCGACGTGCACTTGGTTTCTGTCTCGAGCACGTGGTGCTTTTTTTCTCTCCTTTTTTTTTTCTTTCTCTTCTCGCATACACTTCCGGATTTGCATATGCGGTTTTTCGACTACTGCTGCTGCTGCTAATCTCTTCACATGCTGGCTATCCTTCTCTGCTACTGATACTTTCGCACGCGCTTATATGCACTTGTAATCTATAATATAAATCTCACCTGTCTGTTTAAATGTATGTATGTATGTATGTATGTATGTATGTATGTATGTATGTATGTTAGTCTGCCTAAAACTTTCAACAGAGGCAACGGATTTTCACGATATTGGTATCGTTTTGAAGCGCGGCTCTTCGGACGACAAATATCGAAAAATTGGCTGTTAAAAATTAATTCATTTACCCTCAACTGGGCACTTTTCTACAGGAAGGGATCACTTTTTTCGTCGATATTTTTGGAAGTTATCCTCTCTTTTCGATTGTGTAGTCTTTATTTTAGCCTACGTCACTTCCAGTTTGGCGATGGCCGCAACGGCAATGACGTCAGGGTTTTTTTTCACGTTCTTTACCTTCTTCGCGCTACGGGTTCGAGCCTGTCTACTACCACTTTTTTTTTTTTTGCTCAATACACACCTCCAAACACTCGTGCAACGCCGGGCACCTAGGCTAGTAATTGGCTAAAAGAAAGATTCAAGTCGTTCTCGTTAGCCGTACATGTAAACATCACATTAAACACGTGTGCCTTAATACTCGTTACTTAACGTTTCATTATTTCTGGGGGGGGTTATAAAAGATCTACCTGATTCAATCGCGTTCTAGATGATTACCTTCTTCGCGCTACGGGTTCGAGCCTGTCTACTATCACTTTTTTTTTTTTTTTTTTTTTTTTTTTGCTCAACACACACCTCCAAACACTCGAGCAACGCCGGGCACCTAGGCTAGTAAACATCACATTAAACACGTGTGCCTTAATACTCGTTACTTAACGTTTCATTATTTCTGGGAGGGGGGTTATAAAAGATCTACCTGATTCAATCGCGTTCTAGATGATTATATTTATTGATGATCCAACGGTCTATTCTATATATTCGAGTCAATCGAAAACAATTAAATTCTTAGAAAATTACCGCTAGTCTATAGTAGAATGGAGTCATTAATGGTTGCATTTAATGCTGACAAAACAAAACTCATTTCTTGTATTAATCAGGGAAAACATTTCAAACTACTGACTGTCAAAGGCACTTCCTGTCATGTGACACTTTTAAAACATCACTGATTACACGAGGACTGAATATTTCTATGCAATAAAACTCAATTACTATTATGTGGACCAATAATGAAGTCGTTCGGTACATATGATATTTTAATTGCAACAATCTGTCAAACATGTCTGTGCAAAATAATCAACGCAATCATTTCCGTACAAATAAAATTAAGTGGTTTATATTTTCTCGTTTCTTACGTATCTAATTTCGTACACACATACATGAATACTCCTCTGTTTATCTATTATGGATACTTGATTTAACATAACTTTTCTACAAATTCTTTGCTATATAAATTGTAATAACCTCCTTTTAGCCTATAGACTTCATGATTTTCTGTATAATTTTTACGACTTGTCCCGGCGTATTATAAACACCCTAATCTCCCATTGTTAAAAATGTCTTTCGGAGTAAACACCCCCCGCCAAACCTCGAAAGCCGTTCTTAACATGGGGAGGTTCAGGGGTCACTCCGAAAGCCGTTTTTAACGCTGGGGCAAGTCGTAAAAATTAACGAAATTGCTCTTATATATTGCAAAAATTGCTTTAAATTTATTTATTGGACAAAAACATGACATTTTCGACAAACATTTAATAAGAAATACAAATGAACGGTAAGTTTTGGGGCTTTTTGTTCTTTTCTGGGGGTTTTTTCTGTTGATGTTTCTATATTTAAAGTTTTACTTTACTTTTCCTAGCATTAAGCCGAATCGAACGCTGAGAAAATAATTCATTGTGGATTTCTTCAAACAGCCCTTTGGAAAATAAATATTTAAAATAAAGTGGTGATTATGCAATTTTATTATCGTGCTATTTTTTACAATAGTATTTTCACGTTAAATTCAAGTTTTACCATATCTTTTTTTTATTAAATTGTTAGATGAAAGTACAGATTACCCGGTCAGTTTCTAATGTGTGGAAAATCTAGAACCCCTCCCCCAAAAAAGGGTATTCTGGATAGAAATAAAAATATTAATTGGCTCAGTCTCGAAAGATTTCTCCTCTGCTGGTCGAGTAAAAAAAGGGTGAAGTGTAGTTCACCTTCTGTTTCTCTCCCCTCTCTCTCTCTCGTCCTCTCTCCATCCATCTCTCCCTCTCCCTCTCTCTCAATCTATCTTTCTCCCAATATCACCTTCCATCTCTCTTTGAGCCCCTTTTTCTCTCTAACTCCTTTTATCCCTTCTCTCATTTCCTTTGTCTCGCTCCCTCTCTGTTTCTAACTCCCCCCTCTCTCTTTTTATCTTTCAACCCCTCTATTTATCTCTATCTCCTTCTCTTTCTCTATTTCACTCTCACTTCCTCTATTCTATCTATATATCTTCCTCTCTATCTATCCATATCTAATCCCCCATCCTATTTTAGTCCCCTAAATTAATTACAGTGAATAAGGCATTGTCAAAACATGGATAAATCCTACTTTAGTCACCTAATTTACTTACTGTGATAAAAGAAGTTATTTGGAAATTACTGATACCTTGAACAGCAACAGGCGAAACTGGTAAAACCTTTCTAATTAAATTGATTTTGGCAGCTATTCGGTGACAAAATGACATAGTCTTAGCCCTTGCTGCATGCGGAATACCTGCGACCTTGCTACCAAGTAGAAGTATTTATTCTACTTTGAAACATTTAATTTTTCAAAAATCTCATGTTCGAGATCTCCAAAACATCTAGTATGGGGAAAATATTGCAGAAATGCAAACTTATTGTTTGGGATGAATGCACAATGGTACGCAAAAAAATCCTTGCAAGATTTGCGTGGCAATGTCACACCATTTGGGAATGCAGCAATATTGCTTGCAGGAGATTTCAGATAAATGTTACCTGTAATTCTTCAATCAACACCAACAGGTGAAATAAATGCTTGCCTCAAATACTCTGCTTTTTGGTGCCATGTGAAGACATTAAACTTAACTCAAAATATGCGTGTCCAGTTGCAGACTGCTCGATCCGCACATAAACTTTTGCATCACTTGTGGGAAATTGGGTACGGGAAAGTGCCAGCTGATCCGAGTTAAGGGGGAAATTCTTTGACTCTTAACTTCTGTAATTTTATTACAGCAAAAATAGAGTTGGTTTAAAAGGTTTTTGAAGATATTCAAATTAATTATACGAATTCCACTTGACTGAGTGAACGAACTATTCTTGCAGCTCAATAAAAAAGACTCCATGAACTTAACGCTATTATTCAACGTAAAATTCCACATAAGGCAAATACAAATCCATCGACACTGTTGTGGAAGCAGATAAAGTGGTTAATTATCCAACAGCTAGATTTGCCAGGGAGCCACCGCATGTGCTGAAACTGAAAATTGGCGTACTAATTACCATGTTGTGAAATATAAACCAATCCAAGCTTTGCAATGCCACATGGCTTTCAGTAAAAAAAAATGATAAAAAACGATATCATAGAAACAACAATCTTAACAGGACCTTTTACGTGTGCATATATCTTCATTCCACGCATTCTTATGATTCAGCCAGATACATCATTACACTTTAGGAAATTGCACTTTCCAATTTAATTGTCGTTTGCAGACTCGAATCAACCAACACGTTCCATCAAAAATAAGATTGGGCAAGCCTTTTCGCTCTTGCTCCCTTTCTTCCACCTTGGAATCTTCCATTGGCCAACACCTCCATGAAAATCCAGCGTGTGCCAATGTGTATAAAATTGAGTGCTTTAGGATTTTGCATCGGCTAACTCTCAAAATAACTTGTGGGTGTTGGAATCACTCTCTATTCTCCTACGCAGACCGTCTCTCTGTCGACAGAAGGAGTTCGTTAAATCATTAGACTTATTTGGGAATATATTTTAACTCTCCTCCTTTGTACATATATTTTATATTATTGTAAATATTTTATTTTATTCGTATTCCCACCAGTCTTTCCCGTTTTTCCCCTCTCCCTCGGTTAAATTTTCACGTAGATCTCATTAAGTCTGTTCTTACGAGATATTTTATTTATTTATTTATTTTATGATCAACGATTACCTCCTCGTGAACCTGTTGATGAAGGGGGCCCCTATCTTGTTTAAAGCAATATATATATATATATATATATATATATATATATATATATATATATATATATATATATATATATATATATAACCAAAAATGTATAAAATCAGAAAAATATATGAACAGTCAAGACTTACATAGTTTAATGATGATTTCTCTGAATAGAAACAATTTTATACTGTCAAAAACTGACAAAAAAAAATAATAATAACATGTTGGTATTGCTGTACAATTAAACGTTAGACTTAAATTAAAAACAAAAACTCGGAAAAATGTATTAACTTTCATTTCTACAATTTCAAATGACACACAAATTTAATTCTGTTTTATCACTTAAAGAATATTGAGATTCAGTTTTTCTTGGCTGAAAACTGAATTATCAACATGAGAATTTTGCAAGTGGATTTTAATTAAAAAGTATTTCATTAATATAGAGAGATAATGCAAATGATTTTGTAAAAATGAATAGAGAACTCTTTAGTTGTTCATAGAGTATATATAATCGTTGAAATTTCTCCTAATCGTTGCACGTTAATAACTACTTCAGTATTGTGACGAAAGTAAAGAAAATGTGACTTACACAAGAGACGACGCCTCTTTCTATCCTGTCGAGTGTTGAAATCAGGAAAGGAAAGAGAAAAGAAAAACTTTCGTCTATAAACAATTTATTAATATACATATGGTATTAATTTGCATATGAGGACAATGATTGCTGTGAAAAAGAATGGAGGGAAAGTACAGGACAGTCTTTTTTGAGGGACTGTTGAGAGAGAGAGGGGGAGGGAGAGAGAGAGAGAGAGAGAGAGAGAGAGAGAGAACGGTCGGTGAAGATTACAGTTTAATAAGGGAGTTGGAAGGAGGGAGGAGTTTTGAACGAATATTTATTATTATTATTATTATTATTATTATTATTATTATTATTATTATTATTATTATTATTAAATCTCAGTTTCCTTCACCCTAAAATAGGTTAGCCACGCCGATCCTAAAATAAACTAAAATAATTTTATTTTAAATTGTAGTGTCGGCATGGATTGGAACCACACTAAATAATCGGGAGGAGTAACGGGAAAGGAAAAATCGAGAAGAAAAAGCACTAAACAGACTCTCACTAGATGAGTGCGAAGAGAACAAGGACCTCAGAGAGTCTTATTGCCACCTAAATTCCAGCGAAGACGAATGACATTGTCAGCGAAAAGTCGATGACAATCAGTTGTTGTGATAATGTAAAATTATTTGCGAAGGTTATCGAAAGTGTTGGAGAACGCTAGAAATCTGGGGAGACTTGCAATCACACGGACTCCATAAGGCAATGAGTAATGACTGACTTTTCTTTTCAGAAAAAAAAACTGTCTTCCGGAAATAAAGAAATAATTAAAAAAACATATAAATAAAACAGACAATGGAATACCTCGCCAATATATTGTACATGTATTTTTATTTTCCCTCCTAAAAAGCGATATTAATTAATCATTTATATGCATAAAAAAGCTACAATAATTCCCAACAATACTTAATATCCATCAAAACTTGTATACTAAAAATTGATTTGACAGCCAGTCTGCGATACTGACTTCCAGAAATAAAGAAATAAATAACACAAAATAACACGAACAAAAGAAAAACCTCGCCTAACAGTTGTATACGTTTCTTTTTATTGTCTCCCGTGAAGAAGAGATGCAACTCTCGAAAATTAGGGACATCAACAACTACCATCCTTTACGACACATGATGTTGGTAAATAAACGTAATATAATTGAAAATTATTGAAAATTACTTCTAATATTGTCATTATTCTGTTATATATTAACTCGTGTCCATAGTGTTTCCTACGAACCGCAGTGATATAGCCTTCAAACACAACTCCTTTCACATTCAGTATTATATTATAACTCATTCCTGTATATTCATTATTCCTACTTAGAGTATATTTTTGCACTATTACTCCAATTTTAATTTTTTTTTTGTCATTTGTTTGTTATATGCTCTATAATTACATTGAGCTTCATAAATTAAGGATTTGTATAAAAAAGGTGAAGTATAATTAAAAAAAAATTTCCACGGATATATATATATATATATATATATATATATATATATATATATATATATATATATATATATATATTTAAATGAGGGAGTATTCACCAACAATGTGTATTTTTTAACATTATTTTATTATTCCGTGTCTTGGTTTTTCATTATGTTTGGATCATTGTAATAATGTTTTTAAGTCATTGAAATCGTTTTTACGCGCGTTTTATATATATATATATATATATATATATATATATATATATATATATATATATATATATATATATCATTATTTGAGGGGGTACAAAACTTTATCATAGCTATGAAAAAGACTGAGTGTTTTTGTATCCATGATAAAAAGAAGGACGGAGGAAAAATATTTCATGAAAAAAAATAAAAAAAATAAATATATAAAATAAATAAATAATAGATAATAATTATTATCTTTTTTTTTCATTAAATATTTTCCCTCCGTCCTTCTTTTTATCATGGATACAAAAAATCTCAGTCTTCCCTTTTTCAAATATGTGTGTGTGTGTGTGTGTGTGTGTTTATATATATAATATAGATCAAAGTAAATGTAAATTAAAATATTTTAATTCTAAAATAATAGTTTACGTCCATTCAATCTCCATAAACCCCTTTAAACGCTGCAAAGAATTTGAAATTTGGAGGAATATTAATGTCTCATTACTAAAATTTCTAAAATAATCAGACGTACATGAATTTTCACGGAGGACATCGATTTTCTTTTATTGCATTTACATAAAAGTAAATTAAACTGAATTTAGCCTACATTAGTGATCTTTAAGCCCAACAGAAATGTACGCCAAAATTTATAATGATTGGTGTATATGTTTAGGTGTTAACTCTGCACATACGAACATATAAACATACTCACATATGTAAATATTATATATGTGTGTGTGTGTGTGTGTGTGTGTGTGTGTGTGTGTGTGTGTGTGTGTGTGTGTGTGTGTGTGTGTGTCGTTCATACATATAAAAGTAGCTAATTTGTTTGGTCCTTTGGTGAGACATTCCTGATCCAAACAAATAAAACTCCTTTCAGGACAATTCTGGGCCAATAATTATCAAAAAATAGTGTATTTACTAAAGCATTAGTCACAACAACTGACCAATCAGATGACGCAAAGGACAGAGTCTGGCTGTTTTTTACTTTTTCGTGTTGCACATAATAGAAACATCCGCCGGGATGAAAACGAGGCGAGATGGAGAATGACGAAGAGGCAAGTAGGAGTACATCTGATTTGTGGCTTTTTTTGGGTGTAGCCATTTCTCCTCCCATTATTGGCATCATCTCCGGCGGATAAGCTTCCTTCCACGTCTCTCCACCGCAGAACCATCGCTGCCAATCCCCTTTAATTCTTTAGACAGTGCTCACATTAACAACAACAACAACAACAACAACAGAAAAAGTAGCGTTTTATCATTTTGGTTTGAAAGAGATTTAAAACCCGGTGAAGTAAAAATTGGCTATGATTTGTTTTTTTAGAAAAAGTCAAACGTTACATATTTTGACAAGACAAAAGAGAAAAGGAAAAAAGAGAGAGAAGCGGCGTTTAACGAAGCTTTTACCACTTTTTTGTGTTAGCAACTGCAGACACGCATATATATATATATATATATATATATATATATATATATATATATATATATATATTGTTCACAGTAAGTTTTTAGATGAGACAAGTCATTGGTACCGTCGGTTTCAAACCCGATCATGAGGACCGTTTTAGATACCTATATCAAGCTCTCTTCAGCCAATACTCATCTATTTTATAACCGGAAGTGGAAATATATATATACATCACGAGTTCACGTTTAACTCTCGTTTTGCGAAACTTCCCTCTTTTTATTTATCGGATGGTGATGATTTTATTAACTTTAAAATAAAATTATATTAAATTAAAAATCTAATTTAAATTAATAATTATTATGTTAAGTGCCTTTAATATTAAAGCCAAAATTAATTTAAAATTTCAAAAATATAAAAACATTAATTTCAAATTAAAAAAAAAAATTTAATTCAAAATTTAAAACTAAAAATTTATCTCAATATCGATAAAAACGATCGATTAAAACGTAAAATTCCATTTAATTATATCGATTATTTATTTATCGAAATGCGTTTAAAAATTTCAACTCTTTGGAGTTTTTTTTTTTTTTTTGAAGGGGGATACTTATCTAGCCTAAGGGATTTTCCTAGTATAATAACTTCAATACTATTGTATACTTCCCTATTGCTTTAAAATTGAAATAGATTGCAAATTACATTCATAAAGTACGATTTTTAAAAATTTATATAATACAATAATTTAGAATCTATAATACTATAATTTAGAATCTATAATATAATAATTTAAAAATACAATTGAAATCCGATTTTACAAACTAAAATCAATTTTAGAATTTAAAAGTTAACTAAGAAGTAAGTTGTTTTGTTTGTTTTTATACATAATGATTTAAATTTTGTCTTTTCACTGATACAGTTTATAAGGAGCGCTTTCCTTCTATGTATACAATTTTTCAAAAATTCACTCCTCACATTAAAACATCTTATTTCTGGGTAATGAATTGCCCGTAGGATCTGGTACTTTTCTGTATTACAGAGTGAGCATTGACTTAATTCCGGGTCGTATGCTGGTTTATGCTCGATCTTTTCCATTTTATGGAAAAAAGGTTTACCCTCTTCTTTAAGCTTCTTTAAGACTCAGGTTGCTAATGCTGTTTTATCCTTGTTTTAGCTCTAAAGGAGCTCATATGCGCGTAGTACCTTTGTTTAAATGGGCCTTTTGTCATACCTACATATTTTTCCGGTATACTTTTAGATTGGTCCGTTATTGTAGCTTCGTAAACACGGGATTCAGCTTTACAGTTGCCCTCCAATGGGCACTTATTTTGAGTCCTGCAAGAGTAGCCTGCGTTAACTATCTTTCGTGATTCCTTAAATATAATAGACTTGATCGATGGTGCTGTCGAGTAACTTACTTTCACATTATTCTTATTAAAGATTTTGTGCAGTCTGTGCTTTTCTGGAAAATGCTTATCTAGAAGCCTAAGAAAAAAAATGTCCTACTCCAGTTTTTGTATTAAGTGAGAACGGAGGCAAAAACTAAATTATATTCCGTCTCCTATTTCTTTTTTTTCTTTTCTTTTTTTTTTTGATCCTGAGTCTGTTGGAATTTTATATTTTCACTGAATCCGCTTTTATTTAGTGTCTCATTAAAATATGGCGCTGTTTGTTCGAACACTTCGGCGTTCGAAGAAAGTTTTTATATTCTTTTGCTAATGTTAGCTACCATATTTTTAAACACTGTGGGTGGATGGCATGAACCCTTATTCATGTATATTTTTTTATTAAGTTAATGGAAGGGTTTATGTATTTTTCTAAAGATCTATAGTTGCATCTAAAAAATCCACTTTATATAAATTTGTCTTTATAGTTATTTTAAAACCTAGTTTCTTGAAAAAATCAGCTAAATCTTTCCTGATCCTGTCTAGTATACGCCCATTGCATTCTCGCGATAGGCAAAGTCCACCATACATATATAACCCAAAAAGGTGGCCTGTGAATTTGTTTTCCATGGTGTCTAGTAGAAAAAAAAGTCCAACTAGATCATAGACGCACGCAACGTCATACGACCCATCGTGACATCAAAAGATCTCCAGAATATAATTTTTTGACCCATGCTTTACCTTAAGAAAATATGGTTGTCTTGCTTGCATAATAGTTTCATTATCCAGCTCACTTATCTTTTTATATTTTGATGCGAAGATTAATGATTTTTCCAGAATTTCCTTAGTAATTGAGAGGTAAAAATCCACAAGGAAAATTTTAATAATAAGTCCACGTGCAGGCTAATAAACCCAGCTAAAAGCGTGATCGGTCTGGCTAGCAAGTCTATAATTAGAGAAATACTAAGAGATAAAAAGAAAATCAAATCTTAATTTATGGGCAGACAAAAGCACAGTACTGGACTGGTTTAAAAGCATAACTGAACCACACAGATGTAAATTCACACAACTTGACGTCGTGGACTTTTACCCTTCAATTACTATTATATATATATATATATATATATATATATATATATATATATATATAGTAATTTATAAAATATATATGGCGATTAAGCTACACTGAATCGAAATTAACTCTTTCCATATCTATTTTTAATGTGGTGAAATAAATTCTTTTGAGAGTGCTCGACTGTTTCAGGAGCTAAGCATAACTACTTCATTTACTCACATAAAATTAATATACGAAAGTATAGATTTATGCGTAAACTTTAAGTATTTTCTTCAAAAGTGCTCAATACGTAGGTAGAGCTAGTTAGTAATTTATAAAATATATATGGCGATTAAGCTACACTGAATCGAAATTAACTCTTTCCATATCTATTTTTAATGTGGTGAAATATGCATATATGCACATATATATGTACATATGCATATATATATGTACATATGCATATATATATGTACATATTCATATATATATATTTACATATGCAGATGTATATATGTACATATGCATACCCAGTGTTGTATGTAGAATTTTAACAATGTATTAATTTATTAATATTATACATAATTCTGGAATTAGACAATACATAAAATATAATTAATTTGGTAACAATGGAAAAGTACTATCGTAATGTTGTAGTTTAGAGAACGAATCTTCGGCATCAAAGATGGCGCATGTCATGTGTAGAGATTTCTCTCTTATTTCCTTTTTTCTATTTTTTCGTAACAAAAACCTTAATCGTTTTTCTTTTTTAATATTTTTCCAAGCAAGGCACAGGGCCAATAAGTCGTAAGGTGTTACTATTTGGAACTAGATCTACCAGGATACTATGTAGGGGGTTGGGCAACAAAATGTCTGTTCAAATTACACTTGAACTTCTGCATGCCAGTACAGTTGAGAAAGCAGAAACCCGGAAGGGTTGTCCAAAGTTTAGTAGTTCTGGGGAAGAAACTATTAGAGAAGAACGCTTTCTTTCAACTAGGGATCTCAACTCTGTAGGGGTGGGATTTTGCTCCTTGTCGAGTTTCTCGGGGGTATTTACGTTGAGGGGGTACAAGAGCTTATAGTTCGTCAGAATATTCACCATTAAAATACTTGTAGAAAAGGCAGATTTCATCGATGTTAAGGTAATACAAGTGGAGAAAATGTATCTCCTCTTAACTATTGTTTTCAAGTCAAACTAACACTTAGCAACCATTGCTGTTTATTAACAGAATTTCATATCAGAAAGCTTTATTTGGAATTATCATTATTTCCTTATTTTTTCTGTATATGTGCGTTCCAATGTGTCGCTTCCTCAGTGCCTTTTATTGAGATAACAAAAACAAATGTGAACTCCAGAAAGTTGAATAAATGTCATATATGAAAATATAACTTTGCATGTTTTTTCCTCGACAGGAAAGTATTTTATCTTACAGATATTTCAATGAAGACCAACTGGTGGAAGAAAGTATGTTTTCCTTTTGTCTGATATGCTTCACGGATAAAGATGTTAGTCGTCCTGTTAAAAGAACTGTTGTTCGTTAGGTTATGTGTTCCGTTTGATGAACTATATATTATCAACACACGAAATTCAAATTTGTTGTTTTGATAATTTTGAAAAAAAAAAAAGATTCACTTAAATATAATTTGTAAACTAATAACCCGATTGGTTTCAAATTTTAACATGCGTTGAATTGCAAATAAATTTAGATAGTTAAATATTAAAATAGTTTTTTTTTCTTAAAGAATTTCACAACTTATTAATTTATTAGTATTATACATAATTCTGGAATTAGACAATACGTAAAATATAATTAATTTGGTAACAATGGAAAAGCACTATTGTAATGTTGTAAATCAGTAAACGAATCTTCGGCCTAAAAAATATTTTTTAATTCAGTTTAACATTATATAATCAATTCTTAATTAATACTGCAATAGTTTAACTTATAAATTTCTTATATTTTTTACTAGAATATCTTGCCTTTTTCTTTTCCAGTTTTAACAACTAGTCTTTTTACTTTTCTATGTTTAAATCTATTACTTTTCATGCTCATATTTTTCTATGTAATCCATGATTTTTCCAGGCTTTGCTTCAAAATAATATTTTCTCTGTTTAACTTGCTATCCTCCCCTCTATCTGTATCTCTCTCTCTCTCTCTCTCTCTCTCTCTCTCTCTCTCTCTCTCTCTCTCTCTCTCTCTCTCTCTCTTTGATTTCTCTGTTTTTCTCTCTCTGCATTGTGGCATTCATTAAGCAGTCAGTTTTTGCCGGCGAGAAAAGGCGAAAGGTCGGCTAATGTTTGAGCACAGTGGCCGTGAATTGTCAACGACAGTACAGCTGAGCGACAGTCCGGGGCAGCGGCATTTTTTTATATCTTGTTACGTCATAATCTCCGCCGTTCCCAG